>NC_056731.1:581742033-582002033 GCF_019279795.1 Protopterus annectens
AGTCTCTGCAGGTAGCTCTTGCTCTGGGGAAAAAAAGAAAACTGCCAGGAAAAAAAATATTTTAATTTGGGTGGGATATCATTTGAAAAGATGCAAATTTCCTCAAATTTCCTGAAATGGACAGCTCTTTAAAGAGATTTCTTATATTGTTTATTGGGGGGACTAGTATCCGAAAAGTTTGAGCATAAAATTGAACAGAGTTGTGGCTAGCTATTCTGGTGCCCATTGCCGTCCACTGTTCTCATGCTCGCTTCAACTTTAAGTGAAGAAAAAAAATCTAAGTTCTTCTTGAACTTTAAGGCAGAAAAGCTCTTCATTCATTTTAAAGTGCAGCAGCCAGTCACTACCATTTATCCCAAAACACAAGAGAATTCAGTTCTGACTAAAAATACATTTCTGGCATTGATTTCTGAATGCTGGAAATGCACTGAATGGTATCGGAGGATCGCTGTCCTAACACTTTGCATGCAAGGCAGATGCCCCCAACTCCTCATATCCCTAACCAGGGCAGTGTGCACAAGTGTATGTGTGTGAGAGAGAGACAGTGTGTGTTTTTGAGGTTGGGGTTGGGGTACTGCTGATAGGAGGTGCTTTTTAATAAAAATATAGCACCAAATGCCTGTTAAAGATCCTTTGCTCATTTGGTGGATATAATTACTTCTTATTTTTCTTTCTTCCTTCCTATCATACAGATGCAGGTAGTAAAGTTCTAACTAATTTAACTTTATTTGAGTTAGGCTGGTTTTCCTTATAGCCTGTGGTGACTTAAGCAAATACACCTATTTGAATTAACACACATATGGCTAAATACAAAACCAGAAAACATTAATATAGCAACATCTTTATAAATATGCTATAATTTGATGGAGACTGCTTGTGTATAAATCTGGTCTTTGTGAATGTCAGGAAGTCTGGTAAAATCTTATGCTGTTATGGCATGTGGTTTGGAATTGCAACATTAGACTTTTATGATCAGTGGTACCTTTCAGACAAGCACAAATCAAATGAGAGTTGAGGTTTTCTTTGGACCATTTTTCACGTAGACGATTACAATTACTTTAATTTAGCAGCAGTCATTAAATTACTTACAGCTCAAGTATCGTTAAGTATCGTCACACACGTGTGTGTGTGTGTGTGTGTGTGTGTGTGTGTGTGTGTGTGTGTGTGTGTGTGTGTGTGTGTTAGTAAAGGCTATTTAGCTTCCATTTTTTTGGAGTATTAGTGATTGCTTTGCACTGAAGAATGTCTCCATTGTTGTAAAAGTCTTTGAGATGTAACTTCGTTTTTATTTATTTTTTATTTTATTGCTTTGCTATGATAACCTGATTACTGCTGTGGCAGAGAAGTTTACCACCTCGTGTCAGAGATTACATTATTTAAAACACACACACACACACACACACACACACACACACACACACACACACACACACACACACACACACACACACACACACACACACACACACACGCGCGCGCATACAGTACCAGTGTGAATCCCTTAACGCTGCACGTATGAATTTATGGAGCAAGCCTTCGCCTTTTGTGGGGGATGTCTGCTAATTCTTATGCATAGATATACATCACTTTTCTACTCTTCATAGTATGATTATTAGTGAATGCATGAAATGTATCTTTGTGTCATTAGCCATTTACTGCACACTTATTTGTTTAATCACCTGTAATGTTTTTCTGACAGAATATGATGCTTCCTCAGTAATTTGGCTGACTTTGATTGCAGCACTTTGCATCAGAATATTGAAAATTGTCTTAAAAGGTCATTAAGACAAATTCTTAAAACATACAACGTCCTTGACAGACCACTTTAGGTAGGGGATTGAATACGATAAGCCCCAGAACATGTGAGATTGAGAACTGATTAACCTTTCCCAACACGTTGAATAAGCTCTCTATTATTTACATTTAAAATGGCAATATAACAGGAGGTAGCTAATGTATGCATTTTTCTCTCACTTTCCAAGTCCAGCTTGACATTGCTTTTGTCCTTCACACATTTCATTGGATTAGCATACTGGCTGAATGAGATGCTATTTGTACAAGAAGAAAGGTGCTGCATCCATGAGCACAGAGTGAGTGAACTGGGTTAGGTGCTGGTATTTGGACCTGAGGGTCCCATACCATATAGTAACCTGAATGTGAGCTGTGTAGACAGTGGGTACTATGAGTTCCCTTGGAAATTCCAAGGACTGTAATTGGAATATTAAGACTGAAAGTGTGAATAAGGGGAAGAGATACTAAATCTGAAGTTACTGTAACTCACTGAATTCCTACTACTACAAGGAGTAACAGTCTGGGATTTAGTATATATAAGAAGGTGGAGGGTGGGGCCACATTACCCTTTGTCAGGAGGTGTGGGGGAGTGGCATAGCACCCTTGCAGAATTGCTTTAATGACATTACAGTGAGTTTGGAGTTTTCCTATATTCCTTTAGAAATCAAAGTTGCTTTTTTTTAAGTTGCTGGACTCCGAATTACAGATCTTACTTTATGGCAGGCAGCTGTAGGATACTTACTCCACTGTCTAAATTCTGGCAGATAGCTTGCATAACTTCAGGGAGTATAAATAAAACTCCTAATACCATTGACAGTAAAATATGGGTTTTTGTGATGCTAACCCATTCTCTTTTAATACAAGTGTACAATGCCTTAGGCACTTTGTGACAGTGCTTCCTTGGGGTTAGTATGTTGCACCTGTTTTACCATTCCGACAGTCTCTTCTGTATTTTTTATACATGCGTTTATGTATACCAAGTCAGTCTGCATCTATGAACATTACATATCTTCTGTTATGAACAGAAAATATCGTAGTATCAGTAATGAATTAGGTTTAAGGAATACCATCCAAAATTATGTATGATAAAATGCAGTATTAAAAAAAAAACTGGCAATGTACTCTGCCGAGTAGTAGGGCTTGGTAGACTGAGGTAAACACTCAGCAGTTTTCAGGGTTTTGCCCTTTCTTCTGTAAGAAACAGTTTTTAGTTTAAGGAGAAGTGCTTTATACTTAAAAGATTTTGATGTTTAAATGCGTGGCTGTGAGTAAATCACTGTTTGCTGCACTGATAGCAGGGTTGCATTGCTTGAGTTAACCCTGCATTTAAGCAGTAAAACTATTTTATTATTTTTTTGAAATATGGTGTGGAAATCCCTTCCTCCATTTATGGGCATTCCTCAGCCTCCTGAGGAACATATTCCCTTTTTACTAGATGTTCTTCAAGACCTGTTGTTTCAGGCTACTTCAGGAGGTGCCTATGTCCCAAAGGTGTAAAGGGTTCTACTCCCAACTGTTTCTAGTGCCCAGAAAAGAGGGCACTTGGAGACCTATTCTAGACCTCTCTCATCTAAACACTTTTGTAAAGGCACTTTCCATTCAGATGTTGTCCCTTTAGATTCTGTTTCCTCTCTCGCTCCCTCAGGCCTATATGGTGTCTCTGGATCTCAAGCATACTTATCTGTGTATTCCAGTCTGTCCGCTTTAAGGAAGTTTTGCATTTCTCTGTTGCTTTCTGGCATTTTCAGTTCTCCGCTTTGCCCTTTCTACTGCCCCAAGGATGTTCACCAAATGTCTTGCTCCTGTGATTGCCTTTTGTAGACTTTAAGGAAGTATTTCCTTACTTGGATGACCTGTTCATTCAGACCTCCTCTCCAGAGACCATTTAGCAAAATCTTCATTTTGTCGCATCCCTTCTTCAGAGCCTGGGGTTCACTATAAGTTTCAAAAAGGCTTCTTTGGTTCCTTCTTTGGATCATGTTTTTCCTGGGTTGCAGGATTTAGATGGTCCCAGTGCTTGCATTACTGCCCCCTTAACTCTCATTTCTTTCTTTCTCACTCTTCCCCTGGTTTCCATTACCACCAGGGAGGTTTTGAGAGTTCTGGGTTTCATGACATTCACCATTCCAGTGCCCTCTCTGGCCAAACTTCATATGAGAAAGTTTCAGTGGTTTCTGAAGTCAGTGTGGCTTCAACATGCTCATCGTCTGGAATTTGTAGTTCCACTTCTTCCTTGCCTCAGACAGGAACTTTGCAGGTGGATTCAGCAGTTGTCTCTGAATCCAGGGATCCCTTTTCATCTCCCTCTTCCCTTTCAGGAATTGTTCACAGACAACTCATACATGAGATGGGGGGGGGGTGACATTTGTCTCCCTAAGGGTACAAGGGGTGTGGTCACCTTGTTAGCAGAAGGAGCACATCAATGCCAAAGAGATGAGAGCTCTTCTGCTGGCTCTTCAGGGTTTTCAGTCTCTGTTTTCTCCAGGGCCTCTCAAGATATTCACAGACAATACCACAGTGATCAACAAACAGGGAAGAACGAGATCTTATCTTCAGGTAGTTTATATCCCTTCCAGTTAGAACATTATGACAGACACTCTGAGCAGTTCTTTAACTCAGTGCCATGAATGGATGCTTCACAAGGATGGATTTCTGGACATTATCCACCAGTGGGATACTCCCCAAGTGGATCTTTTTGCCTTCCCTCTGAACAGACAGCTTCCTCTGTTTTGTGCCAGATTCCCAGGTCCTCTTGCATAGAAGGTGGACTCCCTCTCATTCTCTGCAAGAGGGAGTCCACCTTCTATGCAAGAGGACCTGGGAATCTGGCATAGAAGGTGGACTCCCTCTCATTCTCTTGGAAGGGGATGTTTCTTTATGCAATCCCTCCCTTTCCTGTCATTCCGAAAGTCCTGTTCAAAATTCAACAGGATGTTCCCAAAATCTTGTTGTTGACTCCCTTTTGGCACTAACAGCATTGATTCCCTCTACTTTTGCATCTAGCTAGGGGCAGTCATCATAAGTTACCTCACAGGGTGAATCTAATCACACAAGACTAAGGCTGTTATGTCCATACCCACTTGTCCACTCTTCGAAAGACACTGTAGGTGATACGTTTTGATTCCTCATAGACAGCTTTTTTTCTGAGGATGTACTGCAGGTCCTGTAGGAGGCCAGAAAATCTTCATCTAGGAAATCCTACTGATGTCTTGAAATCTGGACCCACTTACTGTGGATGCTCGTTTGGTTCTCTCTTATTTGTGTGAGTTGCTCAATACTGGTTTGGCCTATTCTTCTATTAAGGCCCACCTATCAGCTATCTTTGCTTGTCTGCCTTTGTCTCCTCCTTTACCTGCTAGATTTGAGGTGAGACAATTTCTTAAAGGCATCCTTAATATTAGACCTCCCAGGAAGCCTGTTCCTCCTCCCTGGGATCTTAATTTTGTTTTGGACTAGTTGACACAGGCACCCTTTGAACCTGCTGCTTTACCTTCCTTGCAACATTGTTCCTGGAAGACTGTTCTTTTGTTAGCTCCTACTTCTGCCAAAAGGGTGTCTAAGTTGCGGGCCATTTTGGCTTGTCCTTTTTTGATTTCTCATGAGGACACCGTTTCCTTGTGCACTAACCCTTCTTTTATGCTGATGGTGGTTAATGAGCTATCTCTTAATCAGTCTAGTCATCTGCCTACTTTTCCCCCCTCTGCAAACTGACAATGAGAGGGTGCTGCATACTTTGGACATGCATAGGCAACATAGAGTTTATTTGGATATGACCAAGGCTATCAGAAAATGTGATCAGTAATTTGTTTATTTTTATCTTAGATCTTTGCGGCTTGTTGTATCCAAGCAAACTATTTCTTCTTGGATTTCTAAGGCTATTTCCTTTTGTTACACTTTTTATGACAAGAGCCTTCCTTTTTTTAGTTGAGGCTCATTCTGCTAGAAATGTGGCCTCTTCTGGTGTGTTTTTCAAAGGCTTAGATAGTAATTCTATTCTTGAAGCATCTACCTGGACCTGTGTGCATATCTTTACCAACTGCTATAAGTTGGATGGTATCTCTTGAGCTAGGGCTGGTTTTACTAGTTCAGTTCTTCATGTTTTTTAGGGGATTTTTCTGCCCCTTTCTCCTCCCTAGTTTCTTCCTGAGCTTTGGTACTTACATTCATTGCTACAGTATTCTTAGCTATATGTAAGAACATAGTACAGTTGTGTAGAATTTTACCGTAATGGTAGATGTCCTTAAATTCACTGCTTCTGTATTCGCTCCCTCCCTCCATATTTCTTCTTTTTTCCTTCCTGGATGTACACATTACTACTTGGGTTCCTTGGACTGGTGCTCCCCGTGGGGCAATCGGTTCTGTTTTTGGTAAGCCTGAATTTCATCTTTATGCCCTACGTTACACAGGGTACATATGGTGACGTTTGGCTTACCTTTTAAATTTAGAAGTCTTTGGGAAACTGGCAGGATGTCGGGCTTCTGCCACAGGGAATCCGATATAGTTAAGAATACTGCAGCAGTGAAGGCAAGGACATCTACTGTTATGGTAATATTTTACACAACTGTACTTTATCTTAAGGGGGAGGTGTTTTACATTAAGCTGCTACTTCAGTATTTAGACTTGATGCTATCAATGGAGTTAATAATAATTATGCTTTTCAGTATCTAATGGAACATGGTAATTTAAAAGGGTGTAATGCCATAAATGCCATAAAAGTATTATAAATCAAAGGGGGAGGAAGCATGAAATACCTGTGAACATGTCTGTTAAGGATTGAATTTTAAGACATAATACATCTGAAATGATGGCATGTTAGCAATGACTGGATATGTCTGTATGGGAGGCACTGGAGACTATAAAAGAATATACCAACGAGTGGCTGGATAATATCTTAGAAGGCACTTGGCAGTTGACAGGATTTCTGCTCCGTCCTCTGGAAGGAACAGTTGTGAGCTTGAGAGGGTGTGCTTTAAACTTAAAATACTCTGATATTTAAACGGCTATGATTAAATCTCAGTTTGTGAAATGGTATTGGGGTTGTATTCCCTGAGGTGGCCCTGGATTTAAGCAGTAGAGAAAACTATTGTTTTTCAGTTTTTTTTGTTTAATAGAGCTCTTCTTTTAACACTTAACAGCTATATTGTTATTTCAATGCTGCCAGGTAGTAGGACTTTACAGCCTGAGGTAAACGCTCAACAGTTTTCTGGATTTTCTCCCTTTTCTGTGTAAGTAACGATTGTTAGCTTAATGGGGTGTTTTACAGTAGGTTTCTACTTTATTCAGTATGTATACTTAATGTTAGCAATGGACTCGCTAAATTAAGCTTTTCAGAATTTACTTGGACATGGTTGTAATTGCTGTAAAAAAAAAAAAAAAAAAAACTTGTAAATTAAAAGGGGAGGAGGAGTGAAATATCTGTGAACATTGTTTTAAAATTGAATCCCTAAGAAACATAATACATCTGAAATTATAGTGCATTACTGATGAGAGTATAAAGTGACACTTAACACTATGAAGCAGTGTGCCAAAAAGTGATTAGATTATGTCTTAGAAGGCAGTTAAAACACCATAATTAGTCTTATGAGTAGGGTGAAGGAGGAAACAAACAAAGTTGAAAGTCTAAATAAAAGAAAAAAAATGTAATCATGCAAATGAATTCAGTAGGTAAAAAGGGGACCAAAAGAAAAGGGCTAGATAGCCCACCAGAGTATAGCTTTAATGTTAAAAGGAAAGGATATAACAAGTACTTGATAACCTCAAATATGAGAGCAATTAAGTTATTGGACAGTGAATGTGGCAAGGAAGAAAGAAAAGAAGAACCAAAGGGAGTAGTAGGATGTAAATGAGGGTAAGACCAAGCCTTACAGGAAAAAGGAAACTGCCAGTAAAAAATACTGTAATTAATCTCATGAGTAGGGTCAAACAGGAAACAAAGTGTAAAGCAAAAAGAAAAAATGTAGTCATGCAAATGAATTCAATAGGTAAAAGGGGACGAAAGGAAAAGAGCTAAGAGAGGAGGGGGGAGTGGTTTATATGTGAGAGTTTCTGGAGGAGTCTATTGTATGAGATAGGTCAGGGGTCTGCAGCCTTCACTATCAAAAGAGCCATTTTGGCCCCTCTCCCACCAAATAAAATTCATCAGGAGCCACAAAATGTATTTGACCCCTAAAGTGAAGATAACAGCATATAAAGTTTTATATATAGTTATTATACTAAATATAAAAGAACTAAGTTTATAAGAGCAATATTTATAATCCATCCCTATTTTTGTTCCTTTGTTGGGATTGCTCGATCGCTCTCAGTGTGCATGCGTGTGTGTGTGTGTGTGTGTGTGTGTGTGTGTGTGTGTGTGTGTGTGTGTGTGTGTGTGTGTGTGTGTATGTGTCATATCTCTCGACCTCTTAGAACAAGAACTCTGGACAAAGCCATAAATAGTGGGGCACAAAGGCCCAAAAATAGGGACACACTTTAAAATATTGCTCTTACAAACTTAGAAAGTTGATAGAATAACAGATTTTGCATTAGCATGAATTTTCTGAAGTGTATGAAGCCTGAAACTCAAATGTCTGTCTATTTTTTCTGACTTTAGCCCTCAATGCTTTGCCAGAAAACCAAAATTTTATGAGAAACAGACCAAAATTATGAGGCAAAAGTCAGGACATTCTACGAACATCTGCACAGTTCAGAGTCAGGACATTTTACGAACATCTGCACAGTTCAGAGGTAACTGTGTGTGTGTGTGTGTGTGTGTGTGTGTGTGTGTGTGTGTGTGTGTGTGTGTGTGTGTGTGTGTGTGTGTAAAATGCATGTTAACAGAAACCATGTTATTCTAGCAAGTTTCTAAGTTTATAAGAGCAATATTTAAAGTCCATCACTCAGTCACTCTCAGAGTGTGTGTGTGTGTGTGTGTGTGTGTGTGTGTGTGTGTGTGTGTGTGTGTGTGTCTGTGTTGTGTGGTAGAATGGCCATTATTTTTCAAAGCTACAGGGAGACGCTGCAGAGGGGTGGAAGAGCCACATGCAACTCCAGAGCCGCAGGTTGCAGACCCCTGAGATAGGTCAAGGAACATGGCAAAAAATAATTTATTGTTGTTTTTGTAGTGGGAAATGCGGTGGGATGGAAAGATAAGGTAGTTGCATAGGATAAATTAGAAAAGTTGGGCATGGATGCATTTTTCAAGAATTGTGGAAAGTTGAGAATGGATGCATTTTTCAAGAATTGTGGAAAGTTGAGAAAGGATGGCAATTGGTTGCAAATTAGTAAGTTCAGTATAACTTCCACCTTTGTAGAGAGGCAGGCTATAAGATTGTTTCCAGCAGTTCTGGAAATGGGATTTGCAGATTGCTCTATTGATGAGAATAGATATGGGGTATGCTATGGTGCCTACAGCAAGCTTGGGATATCTAATGGGTAGGTTCTTGGGAATTGGTATGGTGAGTTTTAATTTAGAGAGATAAGTACAAATTTTAGACGTTTGAGTGGGATGAGTTGGAAGTCTTAGGGTTAGAGTTAGGGTTTGGCTGTGGGGGAATAGGAGTAGACCTAGGGTTGGAAAGAGCTGTGGCTATATTAATGAAATGGGGTTAAAGGTACATGCAGTGTAGTACTCAGTATCATCAGTGTTTTGGGTAGTGGGTTGGGTTGGGATGGCATGCCAGGTTTTAGAAGTTATGATATTTCTGACCAAATTTTTTGATGGTCTAGAGTACTACAGAAGCTTGTGATTAGAGTATTTTTGTCCAAAAGTACTTTGAGCTTTGGTGGCATTTCTCAGAGAGCAATAGGATTGATTGGATGAGGAAATCGCATCAGCTCATCAGGAAGTCAAGGCCTTATTCCTTTGTCTCATCAATAGTTTTATTGCTAGTAATAGCCAGGGGCGACTTAGATTTGACTCACTTTTTTCTTGATTGGTGCACGAGCACTTAATATGGTTAAGTGTTTTACAGCTTTGCCAAAGAGTAACATTTTTATAATGTTCCATTTGTAGAGTTTGAGGCCTTCATCGGACTGGACTTGTTAAATTTGGAGAGCATTCTGATACGGTTATATACATTTTTTTTGTATATGAGTGCATGCAAGTAGCCCAAGTAGGGTTGTGTTCGCTTAAGCAGTAAGGTTAGAATTCCATTATTGGTTATGTTGTCTGAGTTATTTGTTAGGTGTACTATTTGTGACTGAGGACTTACTGAATTGAGACATATCTCCCTGGATTATATGAAGAGAGGCATGATCGAGCTCACTGAATATGTGCCCCAGGCAGGTATGTTCCTAGCCATAAGCAGCATTCTACCATCACCCAGAATGATGCTTCAGTACAAACAGAAAATGACTGACTTTAACAATTGGCTAAGTTTCTGGTGTCATTCCAAGGGGATCCTGTACCTGACAGCCTGGGAAGACATAATTGACGACCCACAGTGCTTTGCCAGAGATGGCCTGCATCTGTCTCCCTTGGGCTTCAGGCATCTGGCAAAGGCTCTTGCCTCACCCATAGTGCATTTTTAGGCAGTGCCATGAGGTCAAAACTACCAACATGAAAATTTCATCAAAACACAAATTAAAGGTCATGCATGGTCCTGTAAGACAGATACAAGCTTTTCAGCATTGTGAAAGTGGGAGACTTTTGGGGTGTAGTTGCTTATTTGTAAATTGTTAGAGAACATGATAGCTACACTAGTGGGAGGCTGGCATAATGGTTAAGGTGTTTGCCTTAGAGATACAAGGTGTAGGGTTTTATTCTCACATGGGGTAGTTGGTTATACTTAAAATGGCCCACAAGCGCAGTTAGCCTAGTACTAGTCTATGAACTTATGAACAGTACTTGCTCTTTTTTCGAGATAGTGTAGTCACTGGATGTGGTATCCTGTTGGCAATATTTCTTTGTTGGCAACAGATTATTTTAAATAAGTTTCTCATAGTACAAGAATATTATACGAGTGTTGGAGAATCCAAGCATGTAGTGAGTCGATATTTTTGCGTGGATGGGAGGGGGGAGTCTGACCACAACTGAAAGTGTCAGCCACAGTAAATACAACATTAAAAACACTAAGCTTTAGATGTGAACTTATTGAGCAGTTGCTTTATTAAAATATAAAATAAGAGCACAGTATAAAAAAGGCAATTCAATCTTTTCCCACCACATGCCTTATTTCAGCAGAAAGGAGTTGTGCAATGCTCTTTAGTTTCACTTGGCCTGATGGGGTAGCGCGATTGAGAGATTTGCTGGTGCAGCCCATTTGGGCACTTTCATACAGAACCTAAATATAACAAATTAAAGGAAATACCTTTTAGACAGGTTTGGAAATAGAAGACAAGCTGAGGAGACTAGAGGAGAGAACTGTTTTAAGGAACAAGAATATGGCAATAGAAACAGCAGTATGGCAAATAATGCATATGCATAAATATACAAGACTTAAAGAAACTTCTGTATTCAGTATCTTAATTCAGTTTTCTCAGAAATATTTAAATGTGATAGGTTTTTCTTTTACTAGATCTTCTCCAGAAATTAGTCTGTCAAAAAAAAATTTATGATTTTTTAATATTCACTAATATCACCTTAAGAACTGTTTACCTCCTCAGTTATTAAAATATGTTTTATCTTTAATATCAGTCTTTTTCATTAAATGTACTCATCTCATTAGCTTCAAATCAAAAGAAAAAAATGATGACCTATAGCACTGTAGAGGCATATATTAAAGCAGCTCATCTGACCATTGTACAGAAAGAATGCAGTTAAAATAGTCATGTTATATTTCATAAAATCAGCCAACATTAACTAAATTTTACTGATTCCTATTTGCAGTAAAGTGATTGTTTTATGATAAAAATAGATTATGCTGATTGTTAAGGCTGCCATGCTTACCATGTAAGATAATTGCAGACATGAACATAATCTTGCCATTTGCAATCTCAGCAGTGCCACTATTACTAAATATTTCAAGTTGCATGCAGCCCATAACTTTGAGCAGAAATTTACTTCAATGATTCACTATTACACTAACTTTATTCAGACACAGAAGGGGCACTAACTTTATTCAGACACAGAAGGGACACTAACAAGCAGGTTTTGGAAAAGCAGTTCCCCTTAGAAAATAATGTAGTCTGTTATTAAAGCATAAAACTGTTTTCATGCTAAATGTTTTATACTTGGAATTTAATGTCATTTATAATGCCATCACAGAAGAAATATCTATTTTATCTACAGAACAATCGCCTGCTTGTATCCGGCTATCTTAACAATGGCATATGTAATGTTTTTTCATGAGTATATTTCACGTATCTTATGGAGCTTTTCTACTGGGGCCTCCAATGAAAAAGGATTTGCCCAGTCAGACTTTCCCAGTCAACAAAGATAGGCAAACAAACTTTATTTATTATTTAATTTATTTTATTTGACAGTTGTTGACCGGGTTAGTCCGACTGGGAAAGTAGCCCTTTTTCAGCAGAGGCCCAAGGAGAAAAGCTCCAAAAAAATAACACAAGTAACAAAAGTGATCAAGAGGCAGATTTTAAAGTTACTTGTACAATTCCTGTGTGACAAAAAGCTGGACAAATGCTACAAAATGCTAGAAAAGGACAATAATATTGTACAACATACAGTATGGAGATTGTTTACAATAAAAAGCAGCATATGTATTATGACAAGTTTACAAGACAAACCGGACAAATATAATATAAGTATACAAGTATAAAAATGTATAGGAGATGATTCCAAAATGGTGGTCGACTAGTGAACAGCCTATGCACAGAGCTCCTCACCTCAACTTCTTCTTCTAAGTTACTACACACTTCGAATAGAGCTACCTTACCTTCATTTCTTCGGTAACTGCATCACCTTCGCAGTGGGAAACAACTTATAATAGACTTTCATCATCTCGGGCTTTTCCACAGTGTTATCCTTACAAACAACTTAGGGAGGCCTGCTCCTACTGGTAACACTTCTAACTCCACATGGCTAAACAGACAAAAACAACAAATGACTCTTTTACAATGGAAACTCAAACAATTAAAGCCAAAGCCTCAGCAATTTTTTCACCTGAAAAAGAAGTCCTTTCAAAAAGGCAGAGAACAAATAAACAAAATGCTGAGCCTACTAAAAATGATGCAATTAGTAAAGAAGACTCCAGCTTCCACATGGATGAGTTGAAGCAGGCCCTCCAGCCCATACAATCTGCCATACAAAACTTCTCGGAACAACTTACAACTATTGGTAAATCCATTAATCAAATTGTGGACAGAGTAGACACACTCGAGCAAAAAGTACAATCCAATGAACTCCAAATACAATCCTTATCAGATGATCTGCGTACCAAAACAGCCTCTTTATTAGATTTACAAGTAAAAATTACAGATCTAGAAGCTAGAAGTAGGCGTAATAACATATTAATAAGAGGTCTTCCAGAGAGCTACGACAGTCAAGGCTTACTTGCTATAACAAAACAAATATTTGAATCACTTCTTCTCTCAGAAGGGGGAGAAAATGTTACAATTGAGAGAGCCCACCGTGCGCTTTATAAAAGACAAGATGCCTTTGCTCCTCGTCAAATATATACAAGACTACTGAACTTCCAGTCAGCTCAACAGATATTATATGCAGCAAAAAAAAATAAAAACTTCACGTGGAATAATCACAAATTAACTTTTACACAAGATCTACCCAGGCCCATCAAGGAAAACAGACAGAAACTAGCCCCGTTTTGCTCAGACTTAATTAAAAGAAACATTAGATTCCAAATGCGATACCCAAATACTTTGTCTTTCTCCCAAAATGAAACCAAATATACAGTAACCTCCCAAAAAGAAGCAAAAGAGATCTTCCTCAAAATATTTAACAAGATCCCAGACCTTGGATAAAGTCACTAGCTTCCAGCACAAGCGTTTCAGCAGCTTTACACTTCAGCTATCTAATTCACTCACCGGAGGCTTCAGAGACATCACCGCTCTCAAACTCAGCGCCAACATGGTATTTCTACCAGCTTTATGACTGTTTAATCCAGCAAAACATCCTTCCATATGTTTGCAGGCAGATCCACGTGTCCAGCAAGGAACACATCGTCACCGCGAGGTTTCTGGAGGGACTCCTTCTACTGTGGCACCTGAAATGCTCGTCTGTTAATTCTGTTCTTCCTCAAACGCGCTTATAGCGCTGAACATCGCAGACAAATCCTGTCTACTGCAAGCAGATCCCCTGTACATGTTACAGGCTTGCAATCGTTTTTTTTTTTTTTTTATTTTATTCTTTCAGGATAATTATATCCTATGAATGATGGACTATTTATTTATAACAAGTTAAGAAGCATTTCATTGTTGAGCCTTGAAGTTTTATGTACCCAACTGCACCATTTTTTGAGTGTCCTTGGTACTTTTCCTCGGGGCTAGAATCACTGCAGTGGTGAACTCGGCAGGGGAAGTTAAGCAGAGGAGCCTGCTTACATGTAAGCCCTGCATACCAGTAAGGATTTTTGAGTGTCCTTGGTTCTTTTCCTCAGGGCTAGAATCACTGCAGCGGTGAACTCGGCAGGGGAAGTTAAATAGAGGAGCCTGCTTACATGTAGACCCTGCATACCAGGAAGGATGAGATACAGCACTTTCCCCTGTAACTACACATTCCTGCAGCCGATGTAATGGCAAGCAGTAAAGAGTTAAAGTCTAGTGCCATAGCTGTGCAATATGCACAGAAGTAGACATTTGTTAACACAATTAAATGGTTTTGGCAGATCTAGGATGAGTGCAGCAACTTGTTTCCCCTTGATAGAGTTGACAACTAATATTTTCTCTCAGTGGAAAAAGTGCTTTTTCTGGGTCATATTTTGTACAGAAAGTTATATTGTGTGGAGGGATATTACTATCCACAAGATAAGGTACTTATTGTTTCTGAATAAATGTAATAGTCTTTACAAGGGTAGTATTTCAGTGTGATGAAATTGAGTTTTGAAGCTCGTTTCGAATAACCTTTTTTGTGTAAGTGGAAAAGGATGGCTTTTTATGGATCTGGGGCATCACATATTATAATTGCACACATCTATATACCTTCTTAAAAAGAGATAACAAGACTCAAATAGTTTCCAACTATATGTACTTTTTTTTTCTCTTTGTATTATTTCCTAGTTGCACTGTTGAGCCGGGGTTCCCATTATAGATAGAAAGGAATTTCTTATGAATCTTTGCTTGTATTGTCGATGCTTATAAGAAAATAGGGAAGAAATGCATTATTCCGACTGTGATTAATTAAACAAACCCATACCGTAGCAAATCTAGTACATTGGTAATAACCAACTTTTAAATACACTTATAATCTATTTCTGCCTTACTGAACTGACTACAGGTTACAATTAGAGAAGTCCTCTTATAGTGTGGGGAAGTTAAGAAAGAAATAAGGCTATGTGGGTCATTTACTAATGGGGGCAGGGTGCTCATGGAACCTGACATAATGTTGGTTTATAAACGCAATGTTTCAACTTAAATCAACGGGCAGATAAAAGATGTACAGGGGTTTTAAAGACTACTTATACCTAAAACAGTAATGCTTAAATCTGGTACAGGGTAACCACAGTGCAAGGGAGGTTCTCAACAACGCAACAAGACTCTCAGTTTTAACCAGCTCTGCCACCATCAGAGTCTGATCACTGGTAATACCTTCCCGCCCAAACAACATCAAACAACACCACAACTACATATCTGGTTTAGTTTTTCAACTATCTACAACGTATGCCATAATGACAATCTCACTAGTCTCAGGCTCTTGTTTATGGCGAACTTAATAATGCCTTAGGTTTATACCTCTTCTACAGCCTTCCTGTTGTGTGTGATACTCAATAAGAAATGCTTATACTGGTAATAAGTCTGTTATGTATGGGATGTATAGATCTACATCTCTCATATATATTAAGCTTAAGAGCTTGACATACAAGCGCATGTTATATGTACATAAGGTCATACTTTCATGACAAACTAGTATGTGTAGCATTAACATGTAGCTGTATGTGCATTGTATTAGGGATCTAGTTTGATTACCCTTTGGTTGAGAATGTTTTTGTATATATGTATAGAATTGTTAGGGTTTTCTTTTGTTATTTGTTATACTTCTTCGCCTATGGGGTTCAGGTGGGTAGGCACCGGGGCATGTCAGAAGGAGTATTGTGCTACTTCCTCCTCTTCATCCAAACTGCTTACTGATACAGCTATGATACGGTTCTCCATATTCCTATCAGCCTATTACAAACACAAAGCAGGTTCTAGTAAACACACATTATGTGACCCAAATATTATTTTAAATCTCCAAATATATAATGTCTCCCCACACTTCGGTAGTTTTTAATCCGCATGAGTTGGGCCATTGACTCTTGGAACATTAAAGGCTTACAAAATACCGCTAAAAGAAAACTGTTTCTTCACCTGCTGTTTAAATCCCAGGCTAATATTAGCTTTCTCCAGGAAACACACTTATCTGAAAAAGAATGGGAACACACAAAAAATAGAAAATGGATCAGGTCAATAATAAGTGCTGGTGACAGCTCAAACTCGTAGGTGGCCATTATAATTAAGAAACAATTCCAGGAACCTATCAATGAATATAAATCTGATACTAACGGCAGATGGTGCTATTTCACCTCTACACTCCCAGATTCCTCCAAACCAGTTATGTTCATGAACATTTATGGTCCTTGTTCTCAACAACAAACCTTTATCCTAGAAATCTATAACATACTAAACGCATTTCCAAATTACTTATTTATAGTAGGAGGGGACTGGAATGCGGTAATTGATCCTAGCCTAGATCGCACCAGCAAATCCTCCTCCTATAACTTCCAAGCTTCTATAGCCTTAGAGGAACTTATCTCAGATTTTAATCTTGTAGACACTATCACTTTTAGTAACATCTCGACCAAAGAAAATCTATATACCTTCTATTCCAACTGTCACAAATCTTGGTCACGACTAGACTTCATTCTGATGTCGGACCTCCTATCTAAATTTAAAAATACTTTTAATATCGAACCCAGATCTCTCTCCGACCATGCAAAAATCTCTCTTAAAATCAGATTCAACACGCCTGTTTCTACATTCGCTAACTGGACCCTTAACAATAACTTACTAAATAACAAAGATATTTTAAATAAAATTAATAATATGCTGTTGGCTCTCGACACTAATCTTACAAAATCCCTAATCCCCCCAGACATTCAATGGGCGGCCTGCAAAGCCGAAATGAGAGGTTTTCTGATTAGCAAAGCTTCCTATCTTAAAAAACTCAACACTAAAAAAGAAAATACTCTATCCCTTAAACTATCATCTTTAGAAAAAAGTCAGAGATTATCTCCAGACCGAAAAACTGAAGTATTGATCAACTCCACGCGCAAAGAATTACTAGAACTGCACTCACAGAACTTTTCCCTACAGGAACAAAAATGTATTGCAACATATTCTGAATGGGCCCAAACCCCCTCAAGAACTCTTGCAAGAATATTAAAAAATAATAACGGTGCTCCCAGAATATCCACTCTTCAGTATCAAGGGAAAATTTATAATTCAGACTCTGAAATAATACACTTATTTTTTGAATTATTCTCAGATATCTATAGTAGCAATAAACAAGATTTTTTAAAACCCCAGAGGGAGTCCTTTTTAAACTCCATTAACTTCCCCTCTCTTGAACCAACTCAAATCTCAGTCCTCTCAGCCAATTACCATCCAAGAAATACATGACATTATAAACAATCTTAAAAGAGGCAAATCTCCGGGCCCTGATGGCTTCACTACTAACTTTTACAAAGCCTTTTGCCCAAAAATATCCTCTATCCTATGGAAGGTCTTTAACTGTATCATTAAGGAGGGTATTACTGACTTACATTGGAACAACTCAAAACCATCTTACTATTAAAAAACAAACAAGACAGAGCAGACCCACACAACTACAGACCAATTTCGTTAATAAATGTTGACATTAAGATTCTTGCTGCTATCTTAGCTAATAGATTACAAAAGATACTCCCGTCTTTATTATCCCCTGACCAAGCTGGCTTTATGAGTAATAGACACACATGGGATAATACCCTAACCTTGGATTCCCTTATTCAATTGACCAAAAAAGACAAAAATCCAATTTACGCCCTAACCTTAGATGCCTCTAAAGCTTTGACAGAGTCAACTGGGACTTTTGTTTGATACCTTGTCCCATTTCAATATACCTAAATTCTTCTCGGATATAATCAGAACACTTTATACAAAGTCCCACACATACCTCTATATAAACAAACAGAGATCCAAGCCAATATTGATTACTAATGGAACTAGACAAGGTTGCCCACTCTCACCCTTTCTCTTTAACATTTTTATCGAGCCTTTCTTCTTATATATTATGAGAATACACACCACAACATCCCTAAAATTCTAAACACACATGTTGCACTATCAGCTTTTGCAGATGACTTAAATTTATACTTCCAATTTCCCAACTCAGACCTACCCAAAATCTTTGACGCCATTAAGTACTTTTCCTCCGCTCGATCTGAATACGTAATTAACAATAAAAAATCACATATTTTCCCAATCAATCCTAACTCCCACAAATCTTTTTATTTCCCCGAGTCCTCTTTACAAATAACATATAATCTTAAATATCTTGGTATCCATTTTGAACATAATCAAGCTTCCATGCTCCAAAACAATCTATTAAAAACATGGTCCATCATCCAGCAAGATCTACAAAGATGGAAACTTATGAATTTAGCTTTCTTGTCCAAAGTAGCAATAGTGAAAATGAATGTCTTACCCAGACTCTTATATCAATTCAACGCGGATATAGAAGTATTCAATAACTTCTTTTCCAAAATTGAAAAAGATCTAGCTGGGTTCATCTGGTTCCCGAAGTCAGTCAGGATCTCTTACTCTAAATTAACTTTTCCTAAGGAGAAAGGGGTTAGGCCTTCCAAACTTTCAACTGTACTACAAGATCATCTGCTCAAACAGAGTCTGGTCTATCTCAAACTTTAGCAGCAAAAATCAATCCCACTCTCCAGCATGGTTGAAAATATGGCATCATCATATTATCTCTAACAAAATTAATCCTCAGGCTATTCCATTCCTTTCCACTCTCTATAAACAATTCTAATTTAGCACATTCTCTGAAACATAAAATTAGGCTTTTCCAAAACTCATTAAAGACATCAACATGGAAAATACCCTACCCCTGCTCCAACCACTCCATCAAAATCCAAACATCAAAATCAACAATATGACGTTGGACCTTACTAAATTCCCTCGCATTAAAGACCTCAATGTCTGGGACATCCTCAAACATAGTTCAAAATCTATCCCTGAGCTACGATTAATCCTTGGAACCAATAACAAATACACAGTGATTCTTCGACAACTAAGAGAAGTTCTACATGCACAACATTTTAATCCTCCCCCTAACCCTCAGAAAATCAACAAAGTAATTGAAATCATATCTGCAATATCAAGCACTAAAAAAACAATCTCATCCTCTTACAAACTATTGAATAAGGTGCTATACAACTCAAACTGTCTCTTTTCCAACTATTGGAACACAGTTGGGTCTCCTATCTCAGAGGACCAAAACTCTCAGCTATAAAATCTACTTTAGAACTCTCCCTTTTAAAAACTCTTATACACCCAACTGATGCTAAACAACAATTCCTACTTCACTCCTGTAATACTCAATAAATTTAACCCCAACTCATCCCCTCGTACATGCTGCTCACATCCGAGAGCGGATCTACTACACATTATGTGGTATTGCAACCACTCTTACAAACTCTGGTGCTCTCTAAAAGTTCGTTTACAAAAAATGGGTTACTACACCTCAACCTTGTCATGGGAAACAGCCATTCTCCATATTCATACCTCCGTAATACCTAAAGTACAACTTCACACTTTAATTATTCTCTGTTCACTTATTAAGCTTTATATCACTAAAAACTGGTTAGATCGCACCAAACTTAGTTGGAAGGGTTTCAGTGAGATGGCTTTCAAACACATCTCAGCTCATAAATTCATTATAAAGGGCCCCAAAAAGAGAGCTTATTTTGGCAAATTATGGAAGAAACTTATAGATGTGATTCATACTGAATGACCCCCCATTCACATCTTGTGTATAAAAGCTATCCTTATTCCTGTTAATTTACCGGAGAACCACAGCCAACCCAATTTTCTACTATACCTCTGCATTACCACTATGGAGGAACGTAGCACTCTTGGTTGTAAATATTGTATATATTTGTTTTTTGGTTTTGGGTAAATGGATTACAATGCTCTCATTGTGCTGTACCTATCATTCTCATATGTATCATTGCTATACTATATGGCTACTCACTGTTTTCTGTAATAATCCAACGTTGCATTCTAATGTGTATAACTGTAATGTATTTCCTCATCCAGCTTGCATTGTACCATACTTTGAAAAAATAAAAGAATTATTTGAAAAAAAAAAAAAATGTATAGGAGATGGACAACGGCAAAACACAATTTCCAAAAGACTGTGTCTCTGGATGCTGTCAGAACTGCTGACTGTGGTAGGCTATTTTGAAGTAGAGACAGAGAGTGGAGGTAGACATGGTTGCAGCAATAATATTAGAGGAGGAGGAGAGATAGATTAAGTTGGGTCATGGCATAAGCAAGTCCATGATAAACAGAGACTAACCTTTAGAGTTGTTTTGAAAGAATTTGGATTGGAGATCTGTCTAACATTTAGATGAAGTTTATTCCAAGCATTTGCCACTGAGTAGCTGTAGAGGAGTTTACTAATATTTTTTTTGGGTGCATACACTTGCAGAAGATGCTGTTGGGAACTGCAGAGAGTCCAGTTGGGAGTATAACGCTGGATGATGGAAGTTGAGGCCGGTAGGGTAGGTTTGTGGGAAATCTTGCTATTTTGTTATAAGTGAGTTCCAGTTTAGACAGAAAATTGGCTTGGATGTTGGTGAGAATGGGGGCTGCACAGAGTAAGGTGGGGAGTAGAAATGCTTGTGCAAGAGGGATCCTCGAAGCATTTGTGAGGAATTTTTTATGCTTGTATAGCAGGCCTAACTTTTATGTGTCTTTTTAATGGACTGCTGAATATGGAGATCTAACTTTGGTTGTGGATAATAACTCCTAGCAATTTAGTGTGAGGTTCAGCAGTGATGACAGCGCTGTTAAGGGAGGAGACAGTAAAGGTATCTTTCTGATGTTGGGGAGATTTACGGAGAAATAGGAGAAGTTTAGTTTTCTTTGAGTTGAGTAACAGTTGGTTACAGGTTAACCATTTTTCAGCACAATGCAAAGACTGTTGGGTGAGGATGTGAATGTGAGTGTTATTATCGGAGGAGATTATTGTGGAATCATCAGCGTATTGTGTGACAGAAAAGAGTGGACAGGAAGAGTATAGGTCATTAGTAAAGATATTGAATAAAAAGGGTCCAAGGGTGGAGCCTTGTGGTTCCCCAGTTTGAATGGGTAAGAATGGAGAGAAGTTAGATTGCCATTTAACTGCCTGGTGTCTGTTAAAGAGATAGCTAGACAACCAAAAAAGAGCAGCGTTGAAGAGATTAAGGGTGGCTAGTTTGGATAGAAGTAGTTGGTGGAAAAGTGTTGAAGGCTTTGGAGAGGTCTAGAAACAGACTGGGGTTAAGCTTGTCATAAGAATTTGCGGTAGAGTTAGTGAAAGATATCAGAGCAGTAGCTGTACTGTGATTTGGGTGGGAACCATGCTGTGTCGAGGTAAGGAGATTTTCTAGGAATAGGTAATCAAGGAGATGTTTATAGATGCATTTTTCAAGAATTTTTGACAGGGGAGATAGTATGGCAATACGCCTGAAATTAAATTTGAGGGACCAGTTGGGTTGCCACCTTTATGCAAGGGTATGACAAAGGATTTTTTTCCAGATTTCATGTACAGTGTTTTCTTTGATTGACCTATTGATTAGGATGGAGATGGGGTAGGCAGTAGAACTGGCAGCAAGTTTTAGGAATTGATGGGGGGAGTAGATTATCAGCTGATGGAGAACATGTTTTAAGTTTACTAAGAAGTGACTTAATGTAAGCTGTGCGGACGTGTTTAAGAGAGAAATGGGGGTGTGGGTTGATGGGGGAGTAGGTAATGGCATCATGTTTCATTAGATTGTGAGTGGAGTTGATGAAGAATGATTTAAAGGTAGCAGTATTGGTGTAAGAGCTGTTTGGGCATGGATTAGGTGAGGAGGGGTTTCTGGGATGTAGTAGCTTATTTACTGATTGTCAGAATTTTTGGGGGTTGGAGTGAGGAATATTGTGTTTTTTGGAAGTAGTTTTTCTTGTCAAATGTGACCTTTTTTTGAGTTAAGTTGCGAAGCTTTCTATACGTTTGCAGATTGGTGGAAGTTTTAGATTTTTTCCATGTACTATCTTCCTTATTCATGAGTGAACAAGTGGCTTCTGTTAACCAAGGGGCAAAATGGGTTTTGACTGTTATTTTACTGGTGGGGCCCAGGAAGTTAAGTGCCTCTAAAAAGAGGTTGTTAAAGGCTAGAACAGCATCCTCCAGGGGGAGGTCATAGAGGAAGGAACAATTAATTGAAGAGAATGAGTCGTTGAAAGTGTCTGGGTTAAAGTTTTGATAGCTTACCACAGTCTTTGTATTGCTAGGCTTTGTCTAGTTGGGGTGAGAGTCGAAGTATGAAGATATGGTGGTGGTCACTTACGGTGTCAGGTAGGGTGCAGGGGTTGTGATAGGAGTTAGGGTTAGAGGTAAGGACCCAGTCTAGTGTGTAGCCTGAGTTGGTCTGTTTATTTAGACAAGTAGTAGCAGAGATTAGCTGGGAGAAGCCGTAGAGGTTAATGGAGGTGTTAGGGGAATCATTGTTAAGGGCATATCAGTCAATGATGACATCACCCATGATAACAGTTTCATAGGTTGGTACTAGGCTATCGGCCCTAGGGCCTATAAAAGCCTAGCCATAACAATTCCCTGGCTATTTCTTCCCACAATATTTACTTCTCTGGACCCCTGTGATCCTTGTATGAGATGGTCTGAGAGATCCAGGAGAGAAAGAGCTCTAAGATAGGGATGTTGTTCTCTGGGGGGATATAGATGGAAGATATTGCTTTTGTTTTGTGATTATTCAGTTTACAAGCAACAATGAGTATTTCAGCTGGATGAAAGTTGGGAACAGTAACAGATATAGGATGGAGGGTGAGCTGATTAGATTATAGAATTGCAACGCTAGATGGTCAGAATTAAGGGGGGGGGGTGAATCTGGTGATAGAAAAAGAGGAGTTTAAGTTAGCAAGTAGTTAAAAAAGGAGGGGACATCCAGAAGTTAGAGAATAATATAGGCTATGCGGCAGTAATTAAATGGTGGGAGGAGAGTCGAGTGAGAGGAGATGAAAAGGCTGAAAAGATTAGATAGTTTAGAGGAGAGTAAGGTAGACTGAAGGGGGAAAGAGAAGTAGAACAGCAGTTAGAAATGCAAGGAGGGATGGCATGCTAAAGCTAAGAGGAAACAAAACCAGCAAAAGGGGTATAGCTAGAGGGTTCGGGTTAGGTGACATGCTTACATTAAAGGTTTATTGTGATGAAGGTGAGGTGTTAAAAACCAGACTTGTAGAGTAAAACATGCATTAATTTGTAGCAGAAAAATGCTGGTGGCAGTGATAAGCTTGGGTGGAGGAAAATTAGGAAGTGAAGACTTCCTCACAGTTCACACTGGGTAGAGGAGATTTCCTCACAACTTGGTAAAGAACAGCAGTATCAGCCTAGAAAAAGGGAAGAGTTAGAGTAAATTAGAAAGAGTTAGCTATATATATTGTCTAGTACACATGGTTACAGGACAGGAAAGAGACGAGGGGAGTAAGTAGTTAGAGAGGGAGACTGGAAGGGGATATTTAGTAGAGCACAGTAGAGAGCAACCAGAGGATAGAATTGAGAGGAGAGGGTAACAAGACCAGAAACAGGAAAAGTGAAAGTTAAGAGAAGAGAGTCAGTGAGTGGGATAGGTTAAGAAATATAAGCAAAAGTAGGCAATAAGACTATCAACACATTCCAGGAAATACATTTATTGCCTACTTCTACATATATTTTAACAAAACAGTCCAGCATAAACCAGCAATTATCAGTAAAAAAAAAAAAGCATGATACCTAATTCTAATAAACCATGCTATGAACACACTATAAATGCTGAAACGGTAATGAAAAATACAGTAATCTACAGTTAGATATATGTTCACATTAGCCACTGAAAAATGCATATCAGTATATGGTAGTGTGGAAGGAAAATGCCTGAGCAAGATGAGTGCGCAACAATGTACAATGCCTTATTTCAGATTGCAGTGCTTAGAATAACCATTCCTTACAGTGTTCAAAAGTAGAAGTAAGTAACAACAAACTGCTATGCTTAATAATTGCCCTGAAAACTGAGATAAAGGATGTGGTACACGGTAGATAAAATGTCTGACTATACTAATGTCCAAGGTAAAAAAAGTTGAGCATAGACTATGGTTTAATAGCCCGTCTCTTTTGAAATAAACTAAACCATAGGGCCGCAAAGTAGGTAAACCATGTGACATATGGGTTATATGCCCGAAAAGAAGAAAAACGAGCACAAATTAATGTATAATAGCCTATTTGTCTCTTTTGGTATTAAAATTAAAATAGAGGGCTGCAAGACAGGTAAATCATGTAACATAAAGGGATACATACAAGGCTGCATAGTGTAACTCAGCCCAGGGACATGAAAAATGAAAAATCTGACACACAATGTAGTTTAATATACATCTGCTACCCTAGTAGAAGCCTAACTTATCTAGAGTGGGCAGTGAGGGCTAGAAACTATAGACAAAAATTACCTTAATATTGATGTTCCACAAAAAAAAAAAAAAAAAAATAAAAAAAAATACTAAAGATAAATTCACAATCTGCTGAAGGACACACCACCCAAACCTGAAAAAGGCTAACGATGATAGCGGAGAGGCAAGGAAAAAAGATGTTGTGAAACACCAAGTAGGGAAAGTTTAAATGCCGCAGGACATGCTGTGAGGTGCAGCATGAATAGAAAGAGCACCTTGTTTGGGCAGGTAGGTCTTGCAAGAGAAAGCGTAACTACAGAGAGAAAAATAGGTTGGCCTGGGTCACGACTGGCTGGAAAACAGAAAGAAAAAATCAGTGAAACCGTATGTAATTTGTACAGGGAAGATTGCAATGATGTTTTGTTTATAGTCAAGGAAATGATTCACATAAACAGTGATAGTTAAAAAAAAAAAAAAAAAAACACGAGGGAGTCGAGATTAATGGGGGGAAAAAAAAAGACCAGAGAAATGGTCAAAATTAAAGGGGGTGAACCTGGTGATAGAGAAAGAGAAGTTTAAGTTAACAACTAGTTAAAAAAGGAAGGGACATCCGGAAGATAGAGAATAATACAGGCTATGTGCAGTAATTAAATTGGGGGAGATCGAGTGAGAGAATAAAAGAAGTCTGGAAAGATTAGATAGTTTATTGAAGAGTAAGGTAGACTGGAGAGGGAAAGAGAAGTAGAACAGCAGTTGGAAGTACAAGGAGGGATGGTACACTAAAGCCAAGAGAAAACAAAACCAGCAAAAGGGGTTTAGCTAGAGGATTTGGGTTAAGTGATATGCTTACATTCAAGGTCTATTACAATGAAGGTGAGATATTAAAAAATATTTATAGAGCAGAATATACATTAATTTGTAGTAGAAAAATGCTGGAGGCAGTGATAAGCTTGGGTAGAGGAAAACTGGGTAGTGGAGACTTCCTCACAGTTCAGACTGGGTAGTGGAGACTTCCTCACAGCAAATAAACAAATAAATAAATAAAAAGCTGATTTACATGTTTGTTTTAAATATTCCCCTGTCTAAGTGATAATTGGCTAACATACTAGCACAAGAGTTCCTTCCTTCATCTTTAGGAATAGCTAGCTGCCTATATGCTGACATTATTGCCTCCATATAATACTTCAGTATGGTAGTGCTTTTCTCTTTTTCTTTCATTTCAGAGCCTGTTGACCTTCCATCAGTCCCTCTCCCTTAAACAGCATGAGATCTGCCACAAGGCACACATCTGCAAATGTTTTCTGTGAAATTTCTGTCATTGTACAATGTAAGCATGTTTAATATGAAGAGCCTTGCTGTATATTGGCTTTTTCAAGTCAGATATGTGTCTACCCTGTGCTGCAAAGCGGCTGTGACATTCCCCAAAATGGTAGTCCTTGCACTTTAAGGACCAGTTATCAAGTTGGCTATTGTCCACTTAAATTACGCAGTACATGCCAATTAATTTGTCTCCCTACCTTCTTGGTGTCTACATTCAGTACCTGTTCTACTTCATACCTCCTTGATAATTGCTCAACACTGGCTATAAAACTGTTGCTTTTTGTAATAATCGGCCTGAGGGTGGGACCTTAAACAACCATCTTATGGATTGAAGCATGACCAAATAATTTACAGATGCTCCTAAACAATAAAATTACTACTTTTTACCCAACAACACATTTCTACCAAAATAGCACTATTTAGTATCATCTCTACCAACATAGAACAAGTAAACCACACAAAATTACTGGGTAACATCATAGTTGACCATTTGAAATTTAACCACCATTTATCACATGTGGTTAAAAAAAGAATTATCAGAAACTAGGTACATTATACAGTGAAAATGTCTACCTCAGTTATATAGCCAGAAGATCTATAGTCTCTACATTTTTACTGCCATTTCTCCTGTATGTTGCCCTTCTTTACTAACTTCAAGTCTCACAACTGTCCAGACTTGAAAAATGTTACAATAAAATAGCTGAATTTGCAGTAAACTATAACAGAAAGGCCATATGGAATGTCTTATATGGTTTGTGGGAGGTTAGCATAATGGTTAAGATGTTTACTTTACAAACACAAGGTGCAGGGCTTGATTCTCACATGGGGTGATTGGCTAGGCTTAAAATGGCCCACAAGACAGTTAGCCTAGTACTAGTCTATGAACCTATGAACAATGGAACACACCACTACCTAGTCTTCAGAGAATTAAACTGGTTAGAACTACACATCACCTAGTTGTTTTCAGCTAACAGCAGTACGCTTCTGTATAAGCCAGACAATAGTCCAGCCATTAACAACTTAATACAATACTACTCCCCGACAGAATTTTATACGCTGGAGAAAACTTGCTGTAATGAAATTGACTAATACTGCAAGGGACTCTCTGTATTCGCATAGTGTAGCTAAACTATGTAACCTCATCCCACTACCACCGAAATTCATTTAGAATGCAAACGTATTTAAAAAACAACTAAGACTTCACCTGTCAAATTAGTGGCTCTGCTTCTGCACATCTCCTGGATAACTGCTACTGTTATCTTCAGCTTGCCAAATCATCAAGCCACTTCTCTTCATTCAGAAGTTTATATCCCACAACCAGTCTTCACCAAAATCTGATAAGCATATCCCAGCTATACACTTTATTTTGGGACACTGCTTATCCCCCATCTCAGCACTTTTAATATAAACCTTAAGATAGCATTATATCTAATTGTTTCTGAATCTGCGTTACACCCCACCTCTTATACGTTCATCGATTCATAGGTTGTTACTAGGCTAATGACCACTAGGATCCTTGCAAGGTTAGCTGTGCACCCCAAACCATTTGGGTCTCTAGTATCATGGGCATCTCTATGAAGGGGACATGTTATTGGAGAGGTAACTAAGGATTTGTGTGTGTGTGTGTGTGGGGGGGGGGGCTTAGTTAAGCTAATACTTTTTCTCAGTCCATAAGGGACAAAATATATACTAGGATATCAGTGGGTAGAATATTACAAACCTTGCCAGTAACTAGAGGCAAGAATCAAATTGTGTACCTTGTTTCTGTAATGTTAGCAGTTTAGCTGTTATGCCAACTCCTCCTGCTGCTCAGAAGGATAGCAGTTGAATTTTCCTAAAGTTTTAAAATGTGCATTTATTTCTGATTAGAAAATGGTGTAAGAGGAATGATTTTTAAGGAAGGGACAGATTCCCACAGTTTAGGACCAAGGACTGAGCAAGCATGGTCTGTGTAGTGAAGCCTAGTTTGGGGGGGGGGGGGGTTTAGGAGAAGATCTGAGGGGTAAAGATTTTTAAGGTTGTATTTTGGTGCATCTGAACATTCTAGTGGGGAGAAGGCCTCATTCCCCAATATTAACACATCTCTCTTAACTACAGTATTAGCATTTTCTGCCCCACATAGTTCCTTTCCTCACCTCCATTTTCTTTGAATTTCTAAGCACCAATCACACAATCTATTTATTATCTGTCTGACAAACCCACTAGTATACCTCAATGTTCAAAAAGTATTAATGCATATGTCTCTTTTATACTATAATAGTTGTCTATATTTTCATACGAACTTAGATGAATTACCAAATGCATGGGTAATTATTTATAATATATATTAATGTCTGCTCATATATATTACTAAATATTACTAAATGTCTGTTTAAAAATGTTTGCAACATGTGAAATTTGTTTTTTTATTACTAAACCCAGTTGGACAGACTGGTGAACAAAAGCAAAGCAAAAGTAATAAATAAATAAATAAATACACGTTTTATTATTTCAAATCACCTTTTGTGCAGTTCAAGCCATCTAATATTACTTACAAAACTGGCCAATGCATTTGCTCTAGTATAAACAATAAGGTTGGAGCATTCCTCTTATTTAGCCAACTATATAATTTACATATAAAGGCTTGTTTAATTGTAAAGGTTGCTTAATCTTAGTAAAGAAAATGTAAATATAAATATGCCATTTGCATCAGGTAAGTGTTTGCTAGGATGTTACTATATATTCAGAAATAATAATGATTTCCAGCCTATCTCAATGAACCTAAAGTAATGAACTTTAATTTCTGTGGCAGTAAAGAAACTTGCACACCTTAAATTCACACTAGATAATATAAAAATGTATTGTTAAATTGTTAGACTGCTACAACCTGTTTAAAAAAAATAATGGAACCCACTGATTTCAGATTGCATTGAAGTATTCTTAAATATAAATAATGTAAGGAGCAGCACGTCTGTAATGCAGAACAGAACAATATGAAGAGACCTCTATAAATAAGACATAATTCCGACATCCAAATCAAATAGAGGAAATCAGTCCCTTTGCATTGAATTACAACAGTCAGATACACATTTGTTTTAATTAACAGCCCATGTCTTTTACCAGAGACTTGAGAACATAACAAATACATTATAACATCTGACTGTCAGTTATTTTAAATATAGAATAAAAGTCCATTTATATTTAAAATATTAACCTACAAGCAACATTCCTGTGTATGCTATCTCCAGTACATTTTCCTTTTTCTTCTCATTTTGCATCTCGCAAAAATGTAGTTTGACTTCTCTGCATCTTTTATTCATGACATGTATTTTATTTTTCTTATCTTGTGTCCCTTGTGATCAAATGCAACCTTACTCAACATACCAGTCTGAAAAGATCTTTTATCCCACAAAGTTCCACTGCTTTTAAGGTTCAGAAAAAACAGTCGCTTGAACTATTATTATGCTTCTGCTATAGGAAGAAAACACCTCTGTTTTTCTACTTATCTCCTCTTGTTCCTCACATTCGTCTTGTACCGCCACTAAATTCACAGAAGCTCTCATACTTACTCAGTCCATCTTTGCTGATCCATAGGTACATGTTCATCATCAGATCACTGCTGCACTAGCCTTAGCTGTATCGGTTATATCCTGCATTGGATATAATAGTCAGCTAGCGAAGCTTAAGAGTACCCTTCATCCACCCAAAGCATTGATAATTGAAGCTAGGCAGGAGAAAATCAGCCATCTGTGCACCAACCCTTCCTAGCTCCGTTGCCACCAAAGAGCGCTCCTCTTGTATTTGTTTAAGGATTGAAAGTTGGCTAGTGTTTCTGCATTGCTAGGTATGTAAGTTCCTTTTGGTGGAAAAAACTTCCATGTTTAAATTTATGACTAAAGTAGTACTTTAATTACAAGAACTCTTATTTTTTTTTTTTGATGGGATTCAACTTTTGTGGACTATCAAGTGACATTTCTGTCTGTTGACGTGTGATTCTTTTATTACTTTTAGTGTAAACTTCTCTTTTTCTAGAAATTTCTCATTTTTTATTGATAATAGTGTATAAATTGTGTTTAGGAACTGAAGCATGTATGTTTTATTCTTGTCATGGTGTATTTTTTATTAAAATGCTACTGTTATCAGTGTCCAAATTTCAGGCTTCTTTGTCAGCTTTACCATGAAACCGCTTACCAGTTCCTTCATTCTTCCTTTGGTCACAAAAAGAAGAACATTTCTCAACAGCCTTTGCTCTTCAGCAAGCTGCTTCTTTGCCTCAGCCACAGATGGGTGACTCTACAGTGGCCTTTTCAGGTTTCTCTGACAACTCATCGTCTTCCGTGGGTTCTCTAGTATAGTCTTTTCAGCCGTCATGGACTGGGGTTAGACACATCTTCTGTGGCTGTTGGATTTTTCTTTGCTGGACATGGATGAACCACTCTGGTTAGTGTTGGAGGAAGTAGCAGGGAATTTTTCTCTTCCTAACCATACTAAGGCGACCATTCCCTGGTTTGACATACCTGACATGAGACTGTCTACTTCTATGGATATTCTTGCCAAAAAGAAGTCAAAAGTTAAATGCTTACCTTTTCTCTCCTTTTCTTCCAATCAGGAAGATTTGCTGGTCTTAGCTGAGCACTTATTTCATGCTCTTAAATATTTTCATTCTGGTTCTACTGATAAGAGCAAAATAAGTTCTCCATTATATGAAGATTGCCAGTGTGATGAACAGGGAATTGATTTTGAGGGAACAAATTTGGTTAATTCCTGACAATAATCTTTAGATTTTTTTTCCTTGGAAGAATGTTCTTTTTCTCAATCGATCTCCACGATAAACCACATTTTCAGTGGGAACAAATCAGCATTCCAATTTCTTTATAAAAATAGTATGATTTATTACAACTGGAATTTCTTCATATTTCTCTTGTTCTCCCAGCCTTAGAAGATGCTTTTATTGTAGCCTGCAGCATGCTTGATAGGTAGTCTGTAGTCCTTAAGAAGGCAAATAGTTTTGCATAACGTTCCGCAATCTTACAAATACTTATTTTCTGATCTGACCCTGCAGTGATTTTCTTGTTATATCCTTCAGTAGATAAACATCTGATAAATGCTAATCCACCCCCATCTGACAAGAACAGGAAAGCTTTTGATAGGATTAGGAAAAGAGAGTATTTCTGTGCCACTTTCTTTTTTAGGACTGTTAATTGTTGGGCTCACATGCTTAGGTTTTTGCTTAAGATTTGCTAACTTCATTTGAAAAATAAAAACAGTACTGCCACTTTTCTTTCTTGTGAGAGCAAACCTTCTATAAATTCTCTTATTGCTCCTGTTTCAAAAGTGACCAAACATTCTTTGAAGTGTTCTTATGTCTCAACGGATGCTTCTTCCAGAGCATGAGTTACTGGGTCTGTGATTAGAAGGTTTGCTTGGCTGTATTCTTCAAATTTCTCTGAAGATGTTAAAGCTGAAAATTTGAATTCTCCCCTTATTGGGAACTTGTATTTGGACCATCTGCTATTGTCATCATGAAAAAATGTGGTGAGAGAGAAAATGATTCAAGGGGTGAGTCAGATTTTTCTGCCTTCCTTCTCCAAGTTTTAAGTTTCATCCCTGAATCAGGATACTTTTATTAAAATCAAAATAAGCAGGTTCAGGGGGAGCGCCCATGAAACAAGGACAATAAAATAAACCTAACTCTGTCTACAAATTAAAATATCCCTTGTAACTTGGCAATCTTTTAAGTCTTTCCCATAATCTGTTTTTTCCTCTTTTTGCAACAGGTAATCTCAAATTACAGTGGGAGCCCTTGCCTTCTTTTCAAGGGAATCCTCCTCATCCACCATACCAGACTTCTTTATTCCTCCCACCCTGCTGTCATTCAGCAGTAAGAGAGTCTGAACTTTGTTCCCAGACTGCGAAAGATTTTTATTCAAAAATTCTCCAGATTTTATTCAAGAATATTTCTAATACCAAAGAAGTAGGCTTTATGGAGATTACTCCTAGAGCTTCACTTTCAAAATGTTATCCCTTCACAACCTGTTACCTCTTATCCCCCCCCCCCTTTTCATCACCTTCCTATAGACGTTTTGTTTGTATCTGTAGTAGATTTTCAGTTCTCTGCATAACCCTTTGGATTATCCACTGCTGCAGGGTTATTAACAAAGTTGTCTGGCTCCAGTGATGGCATTTTGCAGACAGCAAGGTATTCAAATGTTTCCTTATTTGGACAACTTCTTTATCTTTGCATTATTTTTCAGTGTTGGGAATCTCTCACTTGTGTAAGAGATCTTTGCAGACTGGGTTTCCAGGAGAACATTCAAAAGTTGCTGTATTCCCTCCCACAGATTGTATTTATGGGGTATCTCTTGGATACTTCAGTTGAAAGACCTTTTCTTCTTTAGGAAAAACCTAGATTTATATATCCAAGTCTATTTCTCATTTTTTCCAGTTCAGGATTTCAGCAAGATAATTTCTCTGGATATTAGGATTTGTGGCATCTATGGTTCTCATGAACCCTTTAGCGAGATTCCACATGAGAAAGATTGGCTAGTATCCAAAATTTGTATGGTCCCAACATCAACACCCCCTGACGTGTCAAATTCCAGTTTGGGGATTTTTAAAAAGGGAACTGCTTTGTAGGAGAGACTAGTTTTATCTGAATCCAGGTGTGCATTCTACCCTCCAGCTCCATTACATTCTGCCTCAGACTTTGACTAGGGGTCGACTGAGTCTTTTAGGAAAAACTGCAGGATCTTTGGAACAAAAAAAGATAGACCAAAACACCTAAAGAAATATTGACAGTAATGAATGTGCTCAACTCTCTGTCATCTGTGGTCCCCAAGACATCTACAAGTGATAACATCAGAGTGATATGATGCATAAACAGATGGGGGAGTTCCAGATCCTGCCTTCTGTGCAGATTAGTCGTGGAAGCCTGGGATATAGCAATTCAGCACGGTCTTATTGTTGTGGGATCTTATATTCTGTCAAAGCAAAATATTGTAGCAATCAAGCTGAGTAGGGCCAGAAGAGACCCTCAAAATTGGAAATTGATTCAGGTGGTCTTCTAGGATTTGATGCAGCTTTGGGAAACACATCAGATAGAGCTATTCCCTTCCATTTATAGCAAACAGTTGGTAAAACTCTGCACCATGATTCTTAGTAAGCAGGCCTAGAGAACAAATGCACTCTTATTTTTCTGGACGTGAATGTTCCTGTATGGCTGTCCACCCTTTCCACTGATATCCTAGGTCATTCTAAAGATTCAGAAGGATTCTACAAAGATCACTGTGGTCACTTCCTTCTGTCCCATATAACAGTGACTCTCCCTTGTTTTAGAAATGGCCAAGGGCAATTACCACAAGCTTTCTCACAGACTGGACCTACTCACAATAGACAGGGGTAGTTTGATACATCCCAACTTATAAAAACTTCAGCTGTCTGCCCGGATGATAACATTTTAATACGTTTTAGGCACGTATTAACTGAGGATGTGCAATAGTCATTAAAGAAGGCAAAGAAACCTGCTAAAAGGAAATCATGCATATTAGCAAATGGAAATAAATTCCCATTGGTGTCAGATTAAGAACCAAGAACTTTTAAGGCTATAATTTATCTTGTTTTACAACATTTGTGCATGTTATATCATCTGGCGTTACTTATTCATCTAGCAGGGTACATTTGTCATCCATTTCAGAGTGTCTGCTCATAGATCCCCCTCTTTCAATGCAATCTCATGTCAAGGTGTTTTTGAAAGGGGTTCTGCATACTTGTATATCTAAAAAGAAGGTAGCTTCTTCTTGGGATCTTAATTTTGTTTTGGAAAAATGAACTCAAGTGCCATTTGAACCAGCTCATCAGGCTGATCTGAGGTTCTTAATGTGGACAACAATATTGCTAATTGCACTGATTTCTATAAGAAGAGTGTCTGAGTTGCAGGCTCTTATGGCAAGTCATCTTTATCTGATTTTCCACAAAGATAGAGACAGATTTGACAACTAATCCTTTATTTATGCCTAAAGTGGTATTGTAGTTTTATGTGAGCAATGCTAAACCTTTCCCTGTCAATTTTCCTGAACTAAAAATGAGGCAGAAAGGATTCTTTATACTCTGAATGCTCAAGTACAACCCATATACTATCTTATCAGAACTAACACCTTCAGAAATTCTGATCAGTTATTCATTACTTATGAAGGTAAGAAAAATGGAACACCACTGGCAAAGAAGACAAATTTCAAGTGGTTTCTCTGGGCTATTTCCTTTTGCTGTTCCCTCCACAACAAGTTAATTCCAGGCTGGGTGAAGGCTCATCCTACTAGGGCTTTTTGGAAAAGGGTGGACACTAGAATTATTCTAGAGGCAGCAATGTGCTCCTCTGTACACACTTTTACAAATCACTAAAACCAGACTCCTTTTACAGGTCTAGAGCAGGCTGTGCCATCACCATTCTCCAGGGTCTCCTGGACCTTCATCCTTCCTCCTCCCAAACCTTCTAAGCTATGATATTCCACTATCACGTGAGTATGTTTAGTAGACCCTCATTTTTCATTTGTATTAGGAAACTGAATTAACCTAACAAATTTGTGCTGCACGTCTATTATAGTACATCTTTCTAAAACCCCGACAACATTGCTTGTGTTCTTGTGGGCAAATTCTTTCATCTTTTTCCTTTCAATCCAGCCATCCATCGCCCTCTCTATCCCCTCTCGCCTCCCCTTACAAAATCAGTTTTGGACAATATACTTGGATGTTTGCTGAGAAGCACTAACTCCAATCACAAAATCCCTCAAGCAATTCTTCAGCTTGAGTCAATCTCTTGGTCTACTGACCCCAGAAATTACAGTTGCTACTATTATTTGCAAGGCCATTAGATGTGTTATAGCTAAATTAGTAAACCACTATATAGATGCATTTATATTCCTGGATACATACTAGTATGTCTCTGTAAAAGGAAAATTGTGTGTGCACAACCTGAGTTTTTTAAAGGGGTACTTAGGCCAAGGAAAAACAGTGTAGAGACAAGGCTGCTTGTCTAGACTTTGCACAAGACCTTTGTACTATTACTCTTCCTGGAGTTACTGACAAACTCTGCTAACACAACAATAAACCATACACAGTTTACTGAATAGTTGACAGAACCAATGCAGTTAAAATCAGGAATGTTTGCTGTAGAAAGAAGAATGTTAGCAATGGAGCTTGTACAGCAATGGAGCTTGTACTGGAGCCTCTTCCTGTTGTGATGTAGACTTCTCTGGCATGAGAACTGATATCAGTCATTATCAACCCCCTTTTTCCCATTTTCTACATGTGTTCGAGGTAACATGCCAACCGAAGGCATCTGTCTGTATTCAGTGCCACTCTCCCACCTTCTTATTCATGCCTGAATGTCACATGATCCATCCAGCTCTGTGCTGGATGCCATCATTTCCTCTTTCCTTCCTTCTGCCTGTCTCAAATCTTCTTCACCAGATTATCATCTGCTTTTCCACACATGTGCCTGAACCAATGTAATCTGTTCTTTTTCATCTTCTCTGCAACTGGAGCTAGTTTGCTTCTGCTCTGATGCGCTTATTTCTTTGCCTGTCCCACAGTGTGTATCCTACTGCCTTTCTCAGGCACTTCATCATCATCATCATCATCATCATCATCATTACCACCACCACTAGTTTCCTCAACTGCTGTGGCTTTACTGCCCAGGTTTCTGTACCACACAGTAGTACTGGATGCACCACTGTTTTGTACACCTTACTTTTAATCTTCTTTATCATTTTTCTGTCATACACTACCCCTGACACTCTGTACTAGTTGGGTGCAAGCCCTCCGATTGTAGCTTTGACCTCCTCATTTAGACTTCCCTTCTCCTCAAGTACCCCTCCCAGATACTTGAAGCTGTTAACACGTTCCACTGATGTCCTTCAAGGATGTATCTGCAGTCTTTACAAATGGGTTGTCCTGTCGTCAGGCAGCCCTTCGGTCGGCCGGATTCCAAAGTCTGGGTCTGGCTTCGGCTGGTGTCGCACTTCACCCGACGTCATCGCGGCAGTCATTCGGGTATAAAGGTATCAGCCGACGCCATTTTCCTCAGTCTTTCTTGCCGCGTGGCGCCCGAAGCAGAAGCTGTTCGCAAGTGCCGGTCGGTCAGATCCAGAGATTACTACTACCGAATACTACTTGAAGACTTCTATAAAGCTAAGTACCCCGTTGGGGACTCTTTCTTGCCTCAGCCGATGTCAGAGAAAGTTAATAACTGTTTATCTTGTGGGAAACAAATACCTCATAAAGATTTCCACTCCTATTGCATACATTGTTTAGGCCCAGACCACGACGTAGCAGCTTGTCTAGTCTGTGCTTCTTTTAACCGACGGACACTTAGACGTCGCTCGGACTTTGCTGAACAGATTTTCGGCTCTGATTTTGCCTACATTATGCAGTCGGATCCTCCGACTACAAATAACCAAAAGCGCAAGAAAGGACCGACACTCGCGGTCCGCGGTTTCGGCGAAACCGCGGTTAAGCAAACCACGTGTCTCGGTTTCGGCGAAACCGAGCAAGCGGTTCTTTCTTCAGCCGATAACTTGCCTTCTACCGAGGCCTCTTCTAACCTGGTAGAAGGCTTCTGAAATCCAACCTTCTGTTGCGATTTCACAGGATTTATCAGACACCATTCCCTGGATATTTCTACCCTGCGTGGAGCTGCTAGGCCTCCTCCAGCTATGTCTATTAAGGCCTTTGCCAGGGCTAAAGCAGCCAAAGCATCAAAACCTGTGCCTGCCAAGCCCCTCTCACAGGCCCAGCACCAGCTCCCATATGCTTACTTTGGCAGAGGATCTCATCTCTTTAATTCGTGGAGCCCAGCCTCATCCAGACAGGGCCTCTCTCCCTCCTCCAGAAAAGAGGCCTAGAGCAGAGCCCCCTGAGCCAGTATCCGCAGATGATTCCTCTGATGACTCAGAACATACAGACCCTCCTGAGGCTTCTTATTCTCCTTACGAAGATTCTGATGCTGAGAGTCCATCCTTCAGCCTCTCCTCCTGAAGAATTTTCCTTTGGGGAAACCTTGCATGCTATGAGGGAACAATTTCAGTGGCAGGGCCAAGATTTCTCAGACTCTAGAAAAGGCTTAGGACCTTTCTACATTTGCCACAGCATAGGCCTTTAGCTATACCTCCAGTTCTATCTGTTGTTGATGATGCATTTAATGATGCTTGCACTGCTCCTGATACTTTACCTCCGGCTCCTGCTAAGCCCGATAGGTACTACAGGGTCCCGGACACTCATCACCACTTATATAAGGCTCCTTTTGCAGATCCAGAGACTATCTCCCAGGGCCCTAAAGCTGTAGCAGCTACTTCTTCTAAACCCCCCCCCCCCTCCGAAAGGGAATCCAGGTCCTTAGAGAGATGGGGTAAAAAAGTTTAAAAGTTTACACCTCTGCTACTTTGTCAGCTAGAGCTTTGAACTGCCAATTTCATATGATTCAGTATCAAGAGTTTATGCTTGACCAGTTGACTAAAAAGCTGTCCTCTGAAGAATCTGTAGATAAAAAGTATGTTCAAGAAATGTTACATAACATACAGCAGGTTAGTAACCATTCTTTAAAATGTGGCTATGATGCACTGGAGGCTTCCTTTAGATCAGCCATGACTGGCACAGTTATCAGGAGGCATGCATGGTTGAAAGAACAGGCATTACCAGACCATGTCAAATCTAAGCTTTTGGATGCATCTATGGACAAGGTCAATTTATTTGGTGCCCCGCTCAGCAGGTACTAAAAAGATGGAAGAGAAAGCAAAATCTGTGCAAACAGTGAAAGATTTCTTACAAGTTCAACCTCCAAGGTTTAGCAGGAACTGGCCCTCCAAGAATTGGTCCTTTCCGGACTCCTCTAAGGCACAAAGAGGCAGGAATAGGCGCTCTAGAGGCAGAAACCAATCCAGGGGTGCCTACAGGGGTCGCCAGTGGCAGGGTAACAACCAGCGAGGCACGGATACAGCCACCACCACTACAACAACTCAATCACAGTGACTTGGCGGTGGCACCGCCTACCAGGGAACAACTAGAAGCACCCTTAGGCGGAAAGCTAACATTATTTTCAAGAAACTGGCACTGCATTACAAGAGAAAAATGGATTTTGCAAACTATAGACAAAGGTTACAGGTTCCATTTCCATACACTACCAGGAAAGAGAGGAATGCCAAACCTACCACCTTCTCAAAGGGCAGAAGCTCTAAAACAAATATCTCAATTATTAAGAATGAGAGCTGTGGAAAAGGTACCATCTATGGAGCAAGGAAGGATTTTACTCCAGGCTCTTCCTGGTACCAAGAAAAGAAAACAAATGGAGGCCTATTCTAGACCTGTCCACTCTAAACACATTCCTCATTGTTCCAAAATTCAAAATGCTGACCCTACAGCAGCTTCTTCCCATGCTGGGCAAGGAGTCTTGGCTGGTAACTCTAGATCTCAAGGAGGCATACCTGCACGTCCCCATAAGACCAATTTGCAGAAGATACCTCAGATTTCTTGCAGGATCAGAGCATTATCAATTCTCAGCATTGCCCTTTGGCTTATCTACTGCGCCCAGAGTGTTCACGAAATGCCTGGCATCAGTAATCGCTCATTGCAGACTTTAGGGAATTCAAATCTATCCCTACCTGGTCGACTGCCTGATACAAGCGGACAACAAAAAAAAACTAACAGAAGACTTACAAAGAGTCATCTACCTGCTGCAAGCCCTGGGATATACAGTCAATACAAAAAGTCAAGGCTGATTCCATCCCAAAGAATAACCTTTCTGGGTGCAGAACTGGACACATCAAAACAAATGGCATTTCTAACTGCAGAAAAGAAAGAGCAACTTCCTCTCTACTTCTTGGCATTAACAAAGCAGAGCCATCTAACTGCAAGAAAAGTGCTACAAGCTCTAGGCTTCATGGCATCCTGCATAATACTGGTCCCTCATGCCAGGCTGCATATGAGAAAGCTACAGTGGTACCTAAAGAATTTGTGGTCTCAGCACAAGCACAGCCTAGAAACCAAAATTCCAATGATCCCATGCCTGAAGCAAGAGTTCTTATGGTGGGCTCAGGCCTGTCAATCAAACACAGGATTGCCCTTCTGCAAATGTCAACCAAGACAAACCATCACGACAGATGCCTCAGACCTCGGTTAGGGGGCACACATGATGGGCAAGTGCATTCAAGGCCTATGGACTCAAGACCAGCTGCATCTGCACATAAATCTAAAAGAAATGATGGCAGTAAAATTGGCAATCCAGGCATTCAGGCCTTTTCTCCAAGAAGGCCAGTTGATGATAAGGACAGACAACACCACAGTTATGTGGTACATCAACAAACAGGGAGGCACACACTCATACCCTCTATGCCGGCTGGCACTGGACCTATGGGATGTGGCTCTGAGCTACAACATTCAGTTACAGGCAATTTATGTACCAGGGAAGGAAAACATTCTAGCAGACATATTAAGCAGAACTACAACAGATGCCCACGAATGGATGCTGCATCCGGACATCTTCAAAACCATCACAAGAGAATGGGGATTACCACAAATAGACTTGTTTGCATCCCCATTCAATCACCAGTTGAAGAAATTCTGCACAAGGACTTGCCACCCACTTGCTTGGAGGGTGGACTCCCTATCCTTCAGTTGGAAAAGCCTGACAGCATACGCATTCCCACCACTTCCTTTGATGCACAAGGTGCTTCTCAAGATCAAAGAGGAACATCCGAGGATCATTCTGATAGCCCCAGACTGGCCAAGACAACATTGGTATCCACTGCTGAGGAGCATGTCCCGGGAACAAATATGGACACTGCCCCTGATCCCATTACTGCTGACACAGAACAACTACAACATCCTGCATCCAAACCTAAAAACTCTGCAGCTAACTGCCTGGAACATTACATAACAGCAATTAACCCAAATTTATCCCAAAGGGTTAAAGACATAATCTTGGAGGCTCGTAGACCTTCAACAAGAAAGAATTATGCAGCAAAATGGAAAAGATATCTCATCTGGAGTACTGCAAAGGGGCAAGATGTGACACTGGTGAACATAGCCAACATCCTGGAGTACTTGGCGAGCTCTTCCATACAGGCCTGTCCTATTCCTCCATCAAGATACATGCATCAGCTATTTCAGCAGAATACAGCTTGGATCCTCCTGTCTTCTCATCCTCTGCTCAGACAGTTTCTGAGAGGAATTAAAAATGTAAAACCTCCCAGGAAACCTCCATTGCCAGCATGGGACTTGAACTTTGTGCTAGAAAAACTGACTCTTCCTCCTTTCGAACCAGCAGCTACAGCAGAATTGCAATACTTATCCTGGAAGACTGCTTTCCTGCTGGCAATAACTTCAGCAAGAAGGGTCTCTGAACTACAGGCATTAATGGCAGTACAACCCTTCCTGATCTTCCATCAAGATAGAGTGTCCATGAGAACAAATCCTACATTTATGCCTAAGGTGGTGTCCAGAGTCTCTTTAAATCAGGCTATCCACCTTCCTACATTCTTCCCCAATCCACAGAACAGGGGAGAAAAGCTCTTACATACCTTGGATGTACACAGACAATTACGCTACTACCTGGACAGGACAAAAAACAATAGAAAAACTGACCAGCTTCTGGTAGCATATGCAACAGGAAAGGAAGGAAAACCAATTTCTAAACAGACAATCTCCAAATGGATAGGAAATTGCATTAGATTTTGTTACTCCTACCATGGAAAGAAAACTCCAGAGAACATCAGGCCTCACTCCACAAGTTTTGCACAGCTTTCTTACGAGGAGTGGCTACCAAGGACATTATAGAGGCTGCTACTTGGACCTCCGTGCATACATTTGCCAAGCATTATAACTTACCTCTATACTCTAGATCCCGTGCTGGTTTTGCCACTGCTGTTTTGCAGGGGATCCTGACTACACCATAATCTATTCTCATTTCCTCCTCCCCTAGTTTAGCTATGGTATTCTACCCATTTGTAAAGACTGCAGATGCATCCTTGAAGGACATAGTACAGTTTTGTACCTACCATAAATGTAGATGTCCGAGGAATGCATCTGCAGTCATTTACCCTCCTTCCCCTCTGAGGTACTCCTAGGGTACTTACCAATCTTCAGCTAGCTTGGGGGGGATCTATTATGGTGTATTTGTTTGTATATGTGTACATACATGCTTATTTTGTGTGTTTGCTCTTTACTATTTGGAAACTTTGGCATTTATCCAAATTTAGCCATCCAAGAGGGCACCTGGCATCTGGGGCAAGAAACACTGAGGAAAATGGCGTCGGCTGATGCCTTTATACCCGAATGACTGCCGCGATGACGTCGGGTGAAGTGCGACACCAGCCGAAGCCAGACCCAGACTTTGGAATCCGGCCGACCGAAGGGCTGCCTGACGACAGGACAACCCATTTGTAAAGACTGCAGATGCATTCCTCTCGGACATCTACATTTATGGTAGGTACAAAACTGTACTTTTTCTCTTCTACCTCAGTTATTAGTTTTTTCTGATTTCCCCCATTTGCTGTCATTACAACTCTTCTTATGTGTACTCAGTTTTATCCCATGTGCCTCAATATTGCATTCCATTCCCCTATCCTTTGCTGAAGTTCCTACTCTGAGCCTGCATGTAATGCCACATGATCTGCATACACCAACTTTGGTTATCTGTCTCCTCCAACTTGTTTGCTGGTGTAGTTCATCACCAGTAGGACAGCAGTATGCCTAGAGGTGAACACTAATGCACACCCATTTCTTCTGGAAACCCCTCTCTGAGACGGAACACCATTCATACTTGAACTCTGTGGGTCCTTGAACCTAGCCTGCACTAATTCAATCAATCTTTCTGGGACTTTGGACCACTGCAGGACTGCCCAAATCCGCTTTCCTGGGACCTTGTCATATGTTTTCTCCAAGTCTTGGAATGCCCTGTTGGACTGTTCCTCATCTTTAGCTTCTTCTCAAGTATCCATCTCACTGCAAACATCGAGTCAGTTGTGCTGCATCCTGATCTGAATATAAACTCCTCCTCTCCCGCCTTACGTTTTACTACTCTACATATCCGTTTATCAATTACCTACTCCAGAGCTTTCATGCAGTGTGACAGGAGTTTGATACCTCTGTATTGCCCACAGTTGTAAATGTCCCCTTTGTTGTTGAACACTGGCACAAGTATGCTTATTCTCCAGTTATGTGAGATATGCCTTTCTCACCAAAACTGCTATGAGTACCTTCAGGAGCCATTTCTGCCCATCTCACCCAACATCTTGATCATGTCTGCCGTGACCTCATCTGAGCCTGCTGCTTTCTTGTCTTCATTTTCCTTAGTGTTGTTCTTACTTCTTCTAAGGTGGACTTCTCCTCTTCTGTCATTGTAGGCTGTGTCTGGGGCATTACAGTTTCTGTGGTGTTTTCTTCATTCAGAAGCTGCTGAAAGTACTCCTATCTGCTTTTGATTTCTATTGGACTGGTGAACAGATTGTTGCTGGCATCCCTTATGAATGGTGTCTGACTGTCTTTATCTTTTCTTGCAACTTGATGTTTCTTTGTGCAAACTTCCAAGTCAGTTTGCAGAAGCTGGTAGAGGGCCTCTGATGCCTTGTTCTTTGCTGTTGCAACATCTCTTAGCCAATTAATATTCTTTCCTGGCTTGTTCCATCTTTTCTGTCTCCCACTTTTTCCTGTGCTCCTCCTTTCTTTTGATGACTTATTGGGCACATGTATTCCACCACCAGCTTTCCTTATGCATCTTGTTTCCATACCTGGTTTGGGCAAATACCTGTTCCGTAGTCCTCAGACATGCTGTTCTGAGGTGCTGATATTCTTCTTCTTCACCTCCACAGATTTCCTCTTCTTCCTGAGGTGCTAGCACCCTGAGTAATTCCTTGAACTCTTGTGCTTTCTGTCCAGTAAACTTCCAGCTCTTCAGCCTAGTCTCTGTTGACCTCAGAGCCTTCTCTGATGACTGCTTACATACATGACATTCATACATACAAACACATTCCAAGCATGGGCATTAATGTCCTTCTGGCCTGTCAATATACCAAAACAGTTGTCCCTATAATTAGTGTCCAGGCTGTTCTTAAAAATATGTAAGGTATTGCTTGGTCTAATATAATTTGGTTGTCTATTTTGTGCATTAACTGCTCTGTCAGAGAACCAATTAACACACTTTTCATTCCTATAGAATTTTCTACATTGGGTGTTAGATGATTCTGTGCTACTACTTTTTGATAACTCCAAATATTCCCAGTGGTATGTCTCTAAATGTCCTATATATCTGAATAAGGTCACCTCTTAAATATCTGTATTAGACTCTGTACAAATTCAGATATTTAAGTCTTTCACAATATATATTTTCACATCCGTGAATGCCATTGGTATATTTCTGCTGTATTCTTTCCAGTTTACTCATGCTTGTTTTCTTATAAGGTTTCCATATTGTTATTCCATACTCACGTTTGGGTCTGATATAACTAAGAAACAAAGATGTCATCATTTCTGATTTAGTAGATTTCATTAATCTTTTTATACAATATAAACATTTTATATATACAGTTATATAACTATCATTACCCAGTTGGTCAATATGATTAGAAAAACTCAAAGCTGCATCTACCCATATAACCAGGTCTTAATTGATTCCACAGTGCCACTCAATGTGTGCTATACTAAATATTTACCTTTCAGTTTATCTGTCCCAAATCTCCGATGCTTAATTTTTGATTTATTTATCCGGATATTATTCTTTTTGCCCAAATGGTCAATTTAGTCAGTTTATTTTATAGACATGTTTTATCTGTAAACCATGTAATCAGTTTACCTAATATTCAAATGAATAAAGAATTCTAAAAGAAAAGAATAATTAAAATCAGTTACACAGAAAGACAAACATACAACTAAACATTAAATTAAGTACAGTGAAGTTGTTGCTCTGACTGTACAAGTTGTGAAAGTACACAAAATCAGGAAATCATTTACACTGCAAGTGAATGTGCTCAGTAGCTTCTGCTCACTATCACTCACAGGTGCGCCTCATTTTAAACATAAAGATCAGTAAATCACAAACCAACACAGGATTGTGTAGATAAGCTATGGCTTATAACTGTGGCAACCAGTGGTTTATTCTGTAGCCTGAATGTTTCACTGGGGATGACTTTGCAATCTCGGATTCTAACCCAGTTCCTTTGGGATCAGCCCTTCATCAGTGTGTAAAAAGAAATCAAATGCCTCCAGTAAGTTCAAGCCATAAAACTAATCACAAGACACAGTTATATTAAGCACTTCAGTTTAAAGACACATACTAATAACATTTCTTTTTTACACATTGATGAAAGGGCTGATCCCGAAAGTTTTGTGATTTTCTTCCTGTTTGGAATAAATGCTGCATTCTATCTCAGCATTTCCAGGCTTTGGATTTTTTTTACTATTTATTTGCATTTTGTATCCTGCCTGGTTTACCTATGTGCTGTCCTTGTTTCTCTGGATTCTAACCCAGTGCCTATTAATACAAGGAGTAGGTCTGCCTGAATTGCATGTTGGCCACTCTTGTATGTGATCTTGTGACTGTCTCTCTCTGAAACATGTGTTGGCTACTATCAAACCATTCGCCAGACAGAAGTCTAGAACGTTCTGTCCTTCTTATCTCCTGTTGTCCCACCCATGCTGACCCAGGCAGTTATCATACCCTGTTCTGTCTATCCTAATATGTACATTCAGGTCCCCATTATCAACACTAATTCATGTTGTCCTGCTTTATCTAGGAAGCCCTGCAACTGCTGCTGCTTGAATGTACTCTTATCTTCACTATCAAAACCCTGTTGTGGTGCATAGTCTGAGATTATGAATACAGCCCTTTCCTTTCTCTAGAGTTTGATTTAAATGAGTTTGTCACTTATTCTGATGACATCCCTTTCTGTCTTCTGAAGCTTCTCCATCACCACATTTCCCACACCATTTCTTGTCTGTACTAATATTGAGTAGTATATTCCTGATACCAAGCAAACTGACTTTGCTGCACTGTCCTTCCATCTTGTCTCCTTAATACAGAGGATGTCCAGCTTCCTCCTTGCCACCATGTCATCCTTTTATACAGCATTTAAATAATAGCGGACAAAATGAACTCTCATCCCTTTAAATGCCAGGTTTAAGACAGCAGAATTCATTCATTAAATATCTTATACTGTATTGAACAGAATATTAAGTTATAGCGATGTAGGTAGTAAGCCGAAAATAAAATAGAAACGTTCAGTGAACTCTGACTAGCACCAGAAAAAAGTATGTGTGAAGACATGTTCGCAGATGCCAAGTAATAAACATCTTAACGCATAGAAATCTAGGAGAAGAGGAGATGTCCTTTCTCATCACTGTTGCAGTATTCTTTAGTCTTGGGATATCTTTCCAAGAATAGCCTAATGTCTGGTCAGCATACCAAAGCCTTTACACATTCCAGGCATTGTACATCAGAAGTATGTCCTACGTGCAAGGCGTAATGTACATAAGTGACGTACAATCACTTGATCATCAAAACTTCTTTGTCCCCAATCTGAATGCTAACTCTGAAGTCGGGCTGTATGCCATTAACCAAGCTGGTTCATCTACCAAGCCTTCTAAAGCTAAATGCCATGTCGGGGGTCCTTCCTTGCTTTTTCCTCCATTGTAGTTTGTTTTCAAGCCATCCAGGAAGGAAAAATGTGAGTGTGGGAGGCAGATTTCCCAAAAAGATACACAAGAAGTGCCTTTTTTGTTAGGGTGCTATGCACAATCATAATCATTGTGATATTTGTCAGGTGTTTGTCTGTAAGACACTCCACAGCTGTTTGTCATCCCTTTCTATTTATTTAGAAAAACAATGTCTGAGGTTATTGACTCTGGGTACCATGGTCAAGTCTGCCCTCCCCAAATTTCTGCCTCCTCTTAAGAAAAAAAGCTAAGAAAGTATATACTGAATCTGCTGCAGTACAGTTTCCACTAGGCATCTCCCTCAGGTTGGATCAAGAACCCGAGGACCAGCTGATGCCAACTCCATTTCCCTCCATTGCGACCCAGTTGGAGGCTGGCACAGAGCTGCCTACTCACATGTCCACTGAGGCTGTGCATACTTCTGGTACAGATATAGAGGAGGAACCACAGCTGATTATATCTGAAGGACCTAGGGCGATTCCCCGAATTTTAGTTAGAGAAGTGGTGCCTGGTAAACCTCATTGAATCTAGGCAGGGGATTGAACCTCCTAGACTTGTCCATGCAAATATTCCTTTAAAAAAGAAATAGAAAACCAAACATGTTTGTAAGGATCCTCACAAAGAGTGGTAGGACTTTACTCTGGGGCTGTTTAATGCACTCATGGCCCTGAAACCTTCACAGGGATTAACTGTCCCTGCTGCAGCTGCTGCTCCCTGGTCTTCCACCCTGACTGTATGACCTAGGGATTTTGATTCTTCTGATGAAGAGTTGGATTCTGATAAAGAATCCTTAGCATATTCCTAACAGATATACTCTCATTTGGCTCTGGGGTCTGATGATGAAGAACATTCTTTGTCCCCTGAGCCTCCTTCTGAGGAATTATCTTTTAGGGACACAGTGGTCTGTATGATGGAACTCTTTTAAGTGGGACTGCTCCCAGGTTTCGGAGGTTCAAAAGAGATATTATGAACTCTTGCAAATGGACTCACCCAGACCCTCTGCAGTCCCTCCTGTCTTAACTGTTCTTTTGGACATATTTACAGCAGCTTCTCAGGCTCCTGACTCTCAAACCTTCAGCCCCTAAGAAGCCAGAAAGATTTTCTGAACTCCCCAAGGATCATAAATACTTCTATAAAAGTCCTTCATCTGATCTTGCTGTTGTTTCCATGTCTACAGATAAACCATCCAAACTGTTCTCCTCTTCCAAGCTTTACCATCTGACAAGGACAACCATGCTATAGAGAGGTATGAGAAAAAAGCATATACTTCTGTTAGTTTGGGTTTTAGGACCATTAATTATCATACTCACTTGACTAGTTCATAGGTTCATAGGTTTATACTAGGCTATCTGCCCTAAGGCATTTATAAGCCTAGCCCAAATTATTGTGGCTTACGCCACCCCTTATATGAAAAAATACTGTGCCCATTAGTTTGTTGTGCCTCTGTCCAGCAGTGACACAGAGATGATTCCTGGGGTAAACCTACGATCTCCCATCCACAGGTCTAGATTTCTCTTGAACAGAGTCAGCGAGGTGCTCTGCCTCACATGGACCGGGATTTTATTCCACAGCATAGGGAGTCTCTGAGTAATAAATCTATCCCTCCAGCATGTCCTATTTATATCCGTGCTAAGGTTTAAGTCACTTGCTCTAGTGGTTTTGGTGGATTTGGATTTTTTGAGGTAGAGCATGTCCATTAATTCCGGGTTGGACATGGCCTTGTATGTCAGGCACATGTCACCTCTGAGCAGACGGTATGCGACTGAATAGAGCTGGAGTTTCTTCAATCTGGCAGCATATGACAGATTTTGGAGTCCCTTTATCCTTTTGGTGAGGAACTTTTGGGGTCTCTCCAATTGCTGCAGATGTCGGGTGAGATACATCCCGAATGGGGCATTGTACTCGATCATTGGTCTGATAAGTGAAGAGTACAGGGAACAATGACCTCACTAGATCTGGATGTGAATCCCTTCATGATCAGGTGGGCAATGTAGAAGGTCTTTCTAACCACTTTAGCAATGTGAGTGTCAAAAGAAAGGCCACTGTCAACCTGGGTCCCCAGGTCCCGGATAACCTCTTCTGTGCTTAGTGGATTGCCACCTATATGGTAGCTTGGGGTTACCTTGTTTTTCCCGAAGGGTATGACTATACATTTTTGGCGTTTAACTTCAGGCCATGGCTCTGGCACCAGCTATCTGTTTCCGTGAGTCCCTTCTGAAGGATATCCGTGTCCGATGCACTTTCCACTATGGCCCAGTTTGCAGTCGTCTGCAAACTTTGTCAGCCAAAGTCCTCCCATGTTGGCCTGTACTTCTGAGAAGTAGATGCCAAACAATAGGGGCCAAGGACCGAGCCCTGTGGGACACCACTTGTGACCGGCTTGGAGTCTGACACAGCGCCAGCAACTCTAACCCTGTGGGTTCTGTCCTTAAGCCAGTTTGCAACCCATCTTGTGACATATGGGTTTACATTTAAGCTGGTAAGTTTTCTACAATACCCGAGTGGGGTATTGTGTGAAAGCCTTTGCAAGGTCAAGGTAGGCTGTATGGACTGCCTTTCCCTCATCAATGGCCTTGGTGACTGTTTCAAGAAGTCAACCAAGTTCAAAAGGCATGATCTTCCCCTGACAAAGCCAAACTGGGTCGGGTCCAATGTCTGCAAGTCCCCTATATCTTTGTTTATGAGCTCCATTATGATCCTCTCCATAGCTTTGCAGACTAGACTTGTTAAGCTTATGGGGCGGTAATTACCAGGGTCCGTGAGGCACCGCCTTTGAGAAGTGGGACCCCAGTTGGCGTACGCCACTCCTTGGGCGCGTAGCCTGTGGTAAGGCTGAGATTAAACAGCTGCCTTATGTGCGGGTTTAATTCCTCATTTAGCTCGTAGCACACAGCCGAGGACACCATCCGGTCCCATTGATGCTGTGTTTTTAGCTTTAGAGAGAGCAGCTTTCACCTGCGCATTTGAGATGTCGGGAGGCTACACTCGGCTGGGATAGTTATCTCTCCTTTAGGGGAGAGGGGTGAAGTTTGCACTGAACCTGTCTGCCAGTATGTTGGCAATGTCTGTGGGTTCAGTGATTTTTGTATCATTTTGGACTAATTCTGAGCATATCTGGGAGTTTCCACCCAGGTTCCTAACATAGCTGAAAAAGGCCTTATGATTGTCCTTTGAATCCATGGCAATTTTTCTCTCAAAATTGGCCTTAGTTGATTTTATGAGTGCTCGTATGTTTTTACTAATAATGATCAGGGGTGACTTCCCTTTTATGGATTTTGTTCTATCATGTAATAGCTTTCTCCTCTTATTGTAAAGTTTGTTAATGGCTGGGGTCCACCAGACTGGACGTTTGCCCTTTGTGGAAAGAGTCTTGGTTTTATTTGGGATTGCCTGATCCATGCAGTCCTGGAGGTGTTCATAGAAGGCATTTGTAAGGGCTTCCGCAGCTTGGGTTGTGGTTTCCTCTTGCTCAGGGGCCTTGAAGGATACCACACCAGTCTTGAGTAGTGTGAAGTTTGCTTTAGAGAAGTTCTTCACTATGGTCTTTTTGGCTGGGGGGGGGGGCGGGATGTGGATTTCCAGTGAGATTAGTTTATGATCAGATCTCACCAATGAGGGATATACTTCCGGTGTGGAGCATTTTGTCCCCATGTTTGTGACAATGAGATCTAGTATATTTTCTCCTCTCGTGGGAACAGTGACTAGCTGTTCCATGGCATTTGAATTTATGAACTCCAGGAACCGTTGGGCTAGAAAGTTAGGGCTTGAGTAATGTTCCCAGTCTATATTCGGGTAGTTGAAGTCACCCAATATGATGGTGTTTGGAGATACATTTATACCCTCCAGTGTCTTCAGGAAGGCTGTGTGGGGTTCCTGAGTTTGAGAGGGTGGCCTGTAGCATGCTACAATTTGTAGAGCAGTTTTGCCTATGGTTAGTTGCACCTGGATGGTTTCCGAGCTTAGCGTTGCCACCAACCTGGAGGTGTGAGTATCCTTTATGAATATGGATACACCCCTCCTTTTGTGGTGTGGTCCGGGTTTTGGGGCGGAACGCATGATATGAGGTAAAACCTAATAGTGCCGGGTGCTCTCAGGAGCCTTGAACCAGGTTTCAGTTACAGCACAGACATCGATGTTCTCCATACTGAGAAGGGCCTCGAGTGCGTGCATTTTGAGATTTAGACTTCTGGCATTGAGCAGCATTACCCTCAGTTTCTTCCCATTTTTGTTTTCTAGGGTGGTAGGTTTAGAATTTGAGCCTTGCCTAAAAAGGCACTATGGGGGTGGCAAGAGCCTTAGCCAATATCCGGAATCCCAGGGGTGACAGGTGCAAGCCGTCCCTTGCGAAGCAGCGTGGCTTGTCAAGCATGTCATCCCAGGCAGACAGACACTGGATCCCCTTTGAATGACACCAGACATTAAGCCAATTGTTAAAGCTGATCATCTTGTCTCTATATTGTGGCATCATTCTTGGTGAAGGAAGGATACTGCTCAGGGTTAGGGTCATACCTGCCTGGGCTACATAATCAGAGAGCTCCTCTATGTCTCTTTTCATGTAGTCCAGGGAGGTGCGTCTCAGGTCGTTCACACCAGCATGGACAATGACTGTGTCATATTTGTACTTGCCATGGAGTGACCAGTGCTTGTGTTATGTGGCGGATTCTAGCGCCCGATAGGCAGCTTACTGTGACCCTCTCCTTGTTCAGCCTGGTGAGTGGGACGTCAGTGTGTCTGACTATGGAGTCACCTATGACAAGTATGTTTGGTGTTGTATTTGGCCTTAAGGGCTGTGACTGCTTTGCACACTGCTTTTGTGGTTTATGTGTTGCTTGTGGGGTGTCTTGAGGTAGCAGTTGTTTGGGTGTCTGCTTTGGAGGCCTCTGCTGTTTAGGTAAATTTTTACTCAGAGCCTCCGAGTATGTCTTTGTGTGTTTATGTGTTTGATTCAGTGGAGTGGTAGCATTATGTGAGGCTGGTTTTGTGGTGTGTGTAGTTGCCTTCTCCTCCTGTCTGGTCTTGCCAGTCCTGAGTTGAGAGAGCTCAGCCTCCAGTTTGGCTAAATAGCTGCATCTCTCAAGTATTTGTGTTATGTGGGAGGAGGAGAGGGTTGTCTGTGTACATGAGGCAGTTATAACATTGCCTCAAGATTCCCAGATTCACCAGCTGGACCGGAGAGGAGATTGACAACTGACCTTTGGACATGCTAGAATAATATTGGGAAATCCTTAATTGAAAACAAGGGCCAGTGGGGAGTGAGGGTGTAGTGCTTTTAATTTTTAGTGCTGACTTATATAATTGCTTTAGTGAGCAAGTGCCAGGTAACTTGAGTGCAATGTGTTACAAGTAACTAAATGCAAAACGACAAACAGTAACTTTCTTTCAAGTGAAACAAGGAAATAAGTACAGTAAGCAATGCAGATATCACTAGTGATCCACAGAAGCTGAGAAGTTGCGTATTAGGTGGAATTAGCTTCCAGGAAATAACAAGCAAACAAACAACAAGCATATAAACAAAGCTAGATTCAGTAGGCCTGGATCTAGTCTATGCTAGAGCAAACAAGGTGAACCAATTTCAGTAAGATACAGTTCAAATATTCAGGCACTATAAACCTTTAACCAGAAAATTCCCAGCTCAGAAGGGCAGAGTCCAGCCTCTTCTCCCACAAGAGTGCAGACCACGAACCTTCTTAATGTAAAATAACTGGCCTGAAGCCCAAGTGCCTAAACCAGAACTAATACACTTGGACACTGGGCTCTCAATCAGCAGTTCCCAACTTAGAAGGATGAAAGCTACCTGTCCTGCCACCACAGTGCTTGCCACAAACCTTCCTAATGTAAAACAACTGTTCTGAAGCCCAAGTGCTTAATCCAAAAGACTTGAATGATAGCTACACTTTAATCAAGTTACAACCAAGCAGTAATAAATACCATTGAATACTTTAGAGAATGTCTGGATTAGTGCTCAAGTTACACAAACAAAGCTAGATCCAGCAGGCCCGAATCCAGTCTATGCCACAGCAAACAAGGCACCAACTTCAGTAAGGAACAGTTCAGATATGCATGCACTATAAGCCTTTAACCAGAAATTCCCAGCTCAGAAGGGCAGAGTCCAGCCTCTCCTCCCACAAGAGTGCAGACCACGAACCCTCTTAATGTAAAATAACTGGCTTGAAAGCCCAAGTGCTTAAACCAGAATTAATACACTTTTAGAATAACAGACACTGAGCCCTCAATCAGCAGTTCTCAACCTAGAAGGATGTAAGCTACCTGTTCTGCCACAACAGTGCAGACCACAAACCCTCTCAGTGCAAAACAACTAACTGGTCCGAAGCCCAAGTGTTTAAACCAAAAGGCTTAGAATGAGTTACACCAAGCAGTAATAAATACAATTGAGTATTTTAAGATGATGCAAAAGTAAAAGAAGTAGGTAAAACACAAGTACAGTAAAAGCAGATAAAATTTTTTTTTTTTTTTTTTTTCTGAACAAGTGCTGAGATCAAAGAAACAGATTTGAGTGCTGAAACTAGAAAACTGGCTAGTTATAAGAAATAAACAAGCTAGAAGGCTTCCCTCAAACACAGAAGGGCTTGGGGGCTTAGAAGCCTACAAATAGTCTGTACCACTTAACAAGAAAGGCAGGAAATAAGCTTAATTTTTTTTTTCTATTTCCCAGATGCTCTCTTTGTACACAGTAGGAGTGCCTGAAATCAGAATATGATCTCACTGCACTCAGTTGAGTGAGCAAATGAGATGGGCCCAGAGGCAGGCTGAGGGGCGGGCAGTTTCAATGCCACTGAAGAGCAGAATAACTTCAGATAAAAATTCCTTCAACACTCCTTCATACACAGTTTAAATCAATTTAAATACTGTATTTTTAAAAAAAAAAGTGCAGAAAAAGGTACTTAAATTCTCTTATACGTCCAGTTGAATATAACCAAGTTTTTAGCTGGCCAAGCTGAAGTTTTAAAGCAGGAATTATTTCACATGCACCAGTTTAAATATGCAAGGACAGGAAATCAAAGAATGTGGCTACCCCCACACCTGTAATTACTAGCAAATAACAAAATTCAGCCAACACTAGCTTTAGTTCAAGTTACTGAAGAGCAGAATAACTTCAGATAAAAATTCCTTCAACACTCCTTCATACACAGTTTAAATCAATTTAAATACTGTATTTTTAAAAAAAAAGTGCAGAAAAAGGTACTTAAATTCTCTTATACGTCCAGTTGAATATAACCAAGTTTTTAGCTGGCCAAGCTGAAGTTTTAAAGCAGGAATTATTTCACATGCACCAGTTTAAATATGCAAGGACAGGAAATCAAAGAATGTGGCTACCCCACACCTGTAATTACTAGCAAATAACAAAATTCAGCCAACACTAGCTTTAGTTCAAGTTACTGAAGAGCAGAATAACTTCAGATAAAAATTCCTTCAACACTCCTTCATACACAGTTTAAATCAATTTAAATACTGTATTTTTAAAAAAAGTGCAGAAAAAGGTACTTAAATTCTCTTATACGTCCAGTTGAATATAACCAAGTTTTTAGCTGGCCAAGCTGAAGTTTTAAAGCAGGAATTATTTCACATGCACCAGTTTAAATATGCAAGGACAGGAAATCAAAGAATGTGGCTACCCCACACCTGTAATTACTAGCAAATAACAAAATTCAGCCAACACTAGCTTTAGTTCAAGTTACTGAAGAGCAGAATAACTTCAGATAAAAATTCCTTCAACACTCCTTCATACACAGTTTAAATCAATTTAAATACTGTATTTTTAAAAAAAGTGCAGAAAAAGGTACTTAAATTCTCTTATCGTCCAGTTGAATATAACCAAGTTTTAGCTGGCCAAGCTGAAGTTTTAAAGCAGGAATTATTTCACATGCACCAGTTTAAATATGCAAGGACAGGAAATCAAAGAATGTGGCTACCCCCACACCTGTAATTACTAGCAAATAACAAAATTCAGCCAACACTAGCTTTAGTTCAAGTTACTGAAGAGCAGAATAACTTCAGATAAAAATTCCTTCAACACTCCTTCATACACAGTTTAAATCAATTTAAATACTGTATTTTTTAAAAAAAAGTGCAGAAAAAGGTACTTAAATTCTCTTATACGTCCAGTTGAATATAACCAAGTTTTTAGCTGGCCAAGCTGACGTTTTAAAGCCAGTTATGTCCTGTCTCTTCTCTGTCTCTCCCAGTGGGGGAGGGGGGAGTTGATTGATGTGTCTGATTTGGACAGTAAGACTTTCTGCTCTTTCTCTTCTGAGTTCTGCTTTTTAGGTAGTCCTCCTTCCATTAAATACATATGTGATGTAGCTGATGCCTCTTCTAGGGCAGTTGCATCTGGTTCTGGCATGCGGAGATGCTCTTGGTTGCACCTTCAAGCCTTAACTGAGGACATTAAGGACAGACTTTTAGATTTACCCTTAGACAGCCAGAATCTTTTTGGCATTGCTGCTGTGGAATTTTTAAAAAACCCATCAGGATAAGGACAAGGTTATGCAAGACCTAAAGCAAAGTTTTTTTTCCCCTGTACTTAAATTCCAGAGATACTACCCATCTAAATGGAGGAGGATTACTAAGTGGATTTCTTTAGATCAACCTTGGCCATATTTCTCTGCCACTCACACTAACCCTTTCCTAACACATAACCACATACTTCTGGGTTCTCTCCATCATCTAACATGGTTATTTTATGGCTTGGAAGTCCCTTCTTTCATTTTCAGGCCTTCCTCAGTCTCTCTCTTGCCAGCTTCCCCATTTTCTTTGCCTGTATGGGATCTGGTGGAACAGGGAACCATCCAACCTGTTCCCATGTCTCAGCAGGGAGCAAGTTTTATTCCAGACTGTTTCAGGTTCACAGGAAGGAGGAGTCATGGAGGCCCATCCTAGACCTATCCACATTGGCTTTTCAGCCACTTTTCCCTCTTTTGCTTCCTCAAGCTTTTCTTTATCTCTGGATTTGAAAGATTCTTACCCCCATATTACTATTCACCCTCTCTTCAGGATATTTTTACATTTCTCTGTTTCTTCCTCACATCAGTTCTTTGTTTTGCCTTTTGACATTTCTATAGCTCCAAGGGTATTTATGAAATGTCTGACCCGTGTGGTAGCCTTCTGCAGACATCAGGGAATTCAAATATTCCCTTATTTAAAATATCTGATTGGACGGCGCAGTGGTGCAGCAGTAGCATTGTCGCTTTATGGCAAGAGGTTCTCTGGTTCAGTTTTCAGCTGGAGTGCCTTCTGTGTGGCGTCTGCAAGTCCTCACTGCGTTCGTGTAGGTTTCCTCCCGGTGCTCTGGTTTCCTCCTACGTTCAAAGACATGCATCTAGAATGTTTCTCCCTGGGCCTTTGCTGAAAATTGGCTATGTTCCAAGTCAGGCTTTCCTGGTTAACAAATTTTAAGTAAATGTAAATAAATAAATCTCTTAATTCAAGTTCTCTCTCAACAGTTGATGCATCAGAGTCTACACTTGACTATGCTGCTTCTGTGTAGTGTAGCTTTTACTCTCAATCTCAAAAACTCTGTTTACTTTCTCTCAGGACCAGCTGTTTTTTAGGTTACAGGATTCAGACCATCTGGATGCTGGCTTGTCTCCTGCCTCCAAAGGTCCTGCCTTTGACTATTTCCAGTTTTGTTTTCCTCTCTCTGTCCTTCCTGCAAGGGAATTTCCTTGAGCCCTGAGGTACCTGGCATCCACCATTCCCATGGTTCCTTTTTTCAAATTCCACTTATGAAAATTCCAGTGGTATCTCAAGACTCTTTGGCTACAGCACTGCCATCTCTGGAGTAACTGGTCCCCTCTCTTGCCTTGTCTGAAGTATGAACTGTCCTAGTAGATTCATCAGATTTCTGTAAATTCATGTCTTTTTTTTCAAGTTCATCTGCATAATTCAGAACTGTACTTGGATGCTCACAGTCAAGGTTGGGTAGATGCCTCCAACAGTCTGAAAGTCCAGGGTCTTTGGTCCCATCAACAGATGACAGACCATATCAACATCAAAGAGATGAGGGCTCTACTCCTAGCTCTCCATGCCTTTCACTTCCATTGGCTTCCAGGTCCTCTAAAGATTTTTCAGACAGTACCACAGTCATGTGGTACATCAACAAGCAAGGGGGCAGAAAATCCTACCGTCTTTGTAGGCTGGCTCTTCAGGCTTGAGATTTTGCAGTCTGCTAGCACTTGGTTCTTCAGGTGTTTTACATCCCTTCAGAGCACAATCTAGTGGCAGACTCTGAGCAGGTCCATGGCAAATCCTCACAAATGGATGGTTTACAGGGAGGTGTTTCTGGACATTGCACATTGACGGGGTATTCCTCCGGTAGATCTTTTTGCAGCTCTAATGAACAGACAACTTCCCCAGTTGTGTTACAGAGTGCCAAGTTCTTTGGCTTGGAGAGTAGACATGTGTCTTTTTCATGGAAGTGGATGTTTCTATTTGCCTATCCTCCTCTTCCTGCACAAAATCATGTGGGGGGCATGCTAAATCTTGCTGATGACTCCAGTTTGACCTAGGCAGGACCAGTTCCCCCATCCCTTTCACCTGGACAAGGGCAATCATTACAAGTTACATCACAAGATGGATCTTCTTGCACAGTAGAAGGGATCTTTCATTCACCCACACTTCCCAACACTTTAACTGACACTTTGGGTGATAAGGTTTTTATTATTTTCAGAACCCAATTTTCTGAGGATGTGCTTTGGGTTTTGCTGGAGGCCAGAAACCCCACTGCTAGAAAATCCTATGTGGCTAAAAAGTAAATTCTACTGCAAAAGTGAGTAGGACATCTACTGTTATGGTAAAAATCTTACACAACTGTACTTTTTGACTTGTGACCCATGTATTTTCCACATAGTTAAAGAAGCAGACAGAACTAATATAAATAGACCACAAACACTAAGAACTAATAACTTATTTTCAGTGAGGAGAGTTTGTTTACAAAGATGGGTCAAATTATTTACTATTATCACAGACGCTGGCTGTTTTTTATTGTTATAAGTTTTGTGGTATCTGACTTCCTGATGGCAGGTGCAAGAGACAAACCACTTATGAATTTGTCCATTCACCCACTTCCAGAAAACCAAGACAAGGCTTTATAAGAACTGGTATTTCATTTTAGTGAAATACAAAATTCGTTGGCGGTGCTGCCTCAGGGTATAATCCAATTGACTAACAACCAGAACTGGTTCTACAAGTTCCTCGGACAATTCCTTTGGAAGTTGTGACACAGTAAGAGTAGTATCTTCCAGTACACCTATGTATTGTGATGTGGCTTTGGCTTTTAGTTTCCACTGTGATCCCTTCATATCCATTAAAGTAAGCCCAGAGAGTGGTGTAGTTCAGCATAACACTGTTACATTGTTAACTGAAATTGAGAAAGGATTGAAGATATATAAAGCACCGACAGTGGATAATTATTTTGAATACTGTGTACAACAGGAAATTGTTCCAAAGGGTTTGTGGTTCTTCAAACGACCTAATGGAGTTATTCCACGTGAGCAATTTTTTCCTGAACTTTTAATGTTTTTCAACAAAGCTGGTCTTGAACTGCTAAAAATGGTAATTAGAAATAACACTATTATGGAATATCTAAAGACTTCCTTAAAAAAGAAGGAAGAAGAATTCACTGGCTATTTCATTGCTCAACCGAATGTCAGATTGAACTATGGTCAGATATTTTTAAGTCTAGACCATTTTGAAAAAAATATTGTGACTCACAAATAAAAGAAAGTCTTGAGAGATTTGGCTGCCTACAGAACACAGGCTGCATACAGGGCAGACTTGAACTCTCACAGGACTTCTAAAACTGATCAAGTTTCATAACTACATCAGGTAACCCTGCTGAGAATTCTGCTGCCACTAGCCCTTTAAATCCAGATGAATGTCTCAGAGGAAGTAGAGGAACATTTAACTGCACCACTTATACGGGAGGCTTCTACTTCGAAACGCTACACTTCAGGTAACGCTCGTCCTTTTATGGATTTCATAGTTAGCACTGCTTTTTCTGAATGCTGTGTTTCCAGTACATAATAGGTCAACTGTTAGAAGGGCTGACAAACGGTAATTGTGCTCCAACAGAAGCACAGGGCCAAGCAGGGGAAGAAAACTTTAATGGACACATCTAGAAATGTAAGATCTGATATGGTCAGAGTTCTCACTCTCTCTGACTTTAAATAAGCATCTTTTAAACATTTTAAAACTTGTTTTTTTCTTTTATTCCCAGCTGTAGAGCTAATTTAACCAGTAGTATTTTGGAGTTAGTTTATACTAGAAAAATTAATCTATATTATTTGTTAAAGGATTTTAATGTTCTAATTAAACCGTCTTCCTTTAATCCACTGTTACACTGTACTTTAAAAGCTTTTGAGAAGACATGTGAAGAGGAAGTCAAGAACTCTTTGACTCAAAAAGTAGATTTCCCATTTTTCAATTTATCTGCAGAAGATAGAAAGGCACTATATCAGCTACATTAGTCGGCACTGAGATTTATGAAGGCTGACAAAGCGGGTGGGTTGTAGTTTTGGATACTGAATGTTATAATACTTCTATTGAGAAAATGTTGAATAATACTGATGAATATAAAGAAGTGTCTTTAGCAGACATACACAGAAGTTGTAAATGTATACAGTATTTTTGTATGATTGTCTGATGAATGAAGAAGTAACACCAGAGGTTTACAATTTTTTGTTAAATGAACATCCACGAGTTTGGAGTATTGTTCAGTATCCCAAAATATACACAAGAACCCCCTGATCCTCCTTTTTAGGCCTGTTGTTTTAGCATCAGACAGTGCTATAGAAGGAATATCTGTGTTTCTAGATTCTATTTTAAATCTAATAGTACAGCAGTTACCTTCGTACATTCAGGACTCGTAGGGCTTCTTGAACAGCATTAGAAGTTTTAGTCTTTCTAAAAATGGATTTACCAGTCACGGTTATATGTTCACTATTGATGTTGTAGCATTGTTTACTTCTGTACCACATAAGGAAGGTGTAGAATACATGAGGCTGTATATTAACAAGTAAACATCGATCGATTTGTAAAAGTGCAACCTTGTTTTCTTCCTTATTGGAAATTTTATTGACCAACAATTTCTTTATTTTCAATAGAAAATATTATCAACAAGTTAAAGGCATAGCTATGGGGGAAAAATTCTTAAGAGTGTTCCTGAATATGAGTATCTACTATTTTATACGCATTTCATAGATAACTTGTTTTTTTAATAAAGAGTGTAAATATTTATAGTTTCTTAGTAACCTGAATTGCAGTACTTCATTAATTAAATTTACTGCTGGAGACAAGGGACATATTTCATTTTTAGATGTGAAGTTGACATGGAGTATAGACAATGATGTGTTTAGAGTCAAATTTTTAGAAAAAATACCTTCTCTAATAGTTACCTGCCTTTTAACAGTAATCACCCTATGCTTATGAAAAGAAATATACCCAGAGTCAAACTTATTAGAGTCTCTCAGATGACAAGCTATCATGAGGCTTTTCAGCAAGAGGTAGAATACATATCTTCTCTTTTTTTCTGCTAAAGGGAATCCTGTGGAAGGCATAGACAAGGCTGTAAAGGAAATGACTCTTAAAAGGCGTATAAAATTTAGTACCATTCTCTGTACAGGTTTTAAAATTCATAGAAGTTATAGCAAGGAAATGTCCAATAACAATTAATTCGCACTTCTAGTGTCCCAAACTTCAGCAGTAGTACAGCAGAAGGTGAGGGAGTAGAAACAAGTATATTTAGTGTAGGTGCTGGTCATAAAATTGTTCCATGTTATTGTTTAGACATGTCAGTGGATAATACTCAAAGTAAAAAGATTGTACAGAACAAGTAGAACATTATTTCTGAAAACCAGGATTTTAGATCAATACTTGGTAATACCTCTAGATTTGTGTACAACAAAGATAAGTGTATTAAGTATACGTTAGAACATGATAGCACCAAGAAGGAGCGTCCTACAACTACTAAACCTTTAGTTACCTACAAATGTTACAGATGCAAACAGATGCAGTTACAAACACCCTAATACTGGGTGATTTCAACTACCCTGCCATTAATTGGGAAAACCACTCCTGTACAACACCTTTGCTCAACGGTTCTTGGAATTCATTAAATTCTAATGCCCTAGAGCAAATAATTCATAGTCCCATCAATGGTAGCAATATTCTAGACCTGGTCATTACCAGCTTGGGAGATCGATGCTCCACACCAGTGGTCAGCCCCTCATTGGTCAGATCAGACCATAAGCTAATCACCCTTGACATCCACATCCCACCCCCACCCCCCTTTAAGGAAACCTCAATAAAAAAAACTTCTCCAAAGCCAACTTCATGCTTATCAAGTCAGAAGTAGCAAACATCATGACTCCCATGCATATGTGAACTGGAAGTTCAACTGCTGAGTCCTACACTAAGGTGCTGTACGATCACATTCACTCATGCTTGGACCGAGCTATCCCAAATAGAACCAAGATGCTGTCCTCTAAAAAAAATAAAAAATAAAAAAATAAAAAAAGGAAGCCAATCTGGTGGTCCCCTGCCATAAACAAACTGTACAACAGAATGAAGAAACTGTTACAGAAAAGAGGAAGATCCCAGGATTCAAAAAAACTCCCTCACTGGCCTCAGTAGAAAGCTGAGATCCCTCATAAAATTTTCCAAAGCTAGTTACGAAAACAAAATTGCCAAAGATTCCAAAGACAACCACAAGGCATTCTGTAGCTATGTCAAGAATCTAAATGGCAATACTCAGATCTGCTATGAGCTACAGCAGAATGGCACTAGATATACCGATCCCAAGGATATTGCCAATATCCTGGCAGATAGATTCAGTGCCAACTTCAGCCCTCTCTCCCCCTAAAGGGCCCATCTCAATACCGAAAGAATCCCAAATTCCGGTAATCATGGCCACTCAGGTAGAAAAAAAATGTCTCCAAAGCAAGGATACAGCATCCATGGGACCAGACGACATCCCGGGCTGTGTACTGCATGAATTACAGAATGAACTGGCACCTCACCTGTATGTCATGTTTAATCATAGCCTCACCTCAGGCTTCATGCCCACAGAGTGGTGCATAGCTACAGTCATCCCATTCCACAAGGGGGATCCACTTTGGATACCGGGAACTACCGTCTCATCAGTCTGACGAGCATGATCTGCAAGTCCATGGAACGTATTATCATGGAACTTATAATCAAAGACATTGGCAACCTTCAAACACTGGACCCCACCCAGTTTAGGTTTGTGAAGGGCTGATCTTACCTCCTGAACCTGATCGAAATCTTCAAATCAGACTCCAGAGCCGTGGACGAGGGTAAGGTGGTTCACGCAGCCTACTTGGACCTCGCCAAGGCTTTCGACACTATCCCCCACTCTGGAATCATAGATAAACTTACTAAGCTGGGCATTAATCCCTACATCACTCAATGGGTTGCAAACTGGCTTACTGACAGAACCCACATTGTAAAAGTAGCCAACTCCAAATCCAGCTCCAGACAAGTGACAAGTGGTGTACCACAGGGTTCTGTCCTGGGACCACTCTTGTTTGGCATCTACTCCTCTGAGGTACAGGCTGACACTAAGGGACTCGGACTTGCAAAGTTTGCAGATGACTGCAAGCTGGGAGCGATTACTGAATCCCCAAATGATGTGGATATACTACAAAAGGGCCTTACCGAAACAGATGCCTGGTGCCAGAGCCATGGGCTCAAGCTAAATGCCAAAAAAATGTATAGTTGTCCCCTTTGGGAAAAAACGTGTACCTGTGAACTACCACATAGGTGGCAGTACACTAAACACCGAAAGTGTGATAAGAGATCTAGGGACACAGGTGGATAGTGGTCTCACCTTTGATAACCATATAGCCACAACAGTTAGAAAATCCTTCTACATGGCACACCTCATGACTAAGGGCTTTTCATCCAGAAAAAAGGAGGTCATCCCTCATTAGACCCATTATAGAATACAATGTCCCCTTTAGTATATACCTCACAAGACATCTGCAGCAGTTAGAAAGGCCGCAGAAATAACTCACAAAAAGAATCACAGGCCTAAAGCAGATGCCTTATGCTGACCATCTAAAGAAACTCAAGCTATACTCTGTCGCATATCGCCTACTCAGAGACGATCTCTGCCTAGCATACAAGGCCATGTCAAACTCAGAGTTTTTGGACATGCTACACTTAAAGAAATCCCAATCCCTCTGAGCCACATGCTCCAGGGATCTTAACCTTGTCATCATGATGAATAGAACATGCTGGAGGGATAGGTTCCTGACCCAGAGACTCCCCATACTCTGGAATAAGCTGCCCATACATGTCAGGCAGAGCGCCTCAATGGCCTTCTTCAAGAGGAACCATGGTGATTGGATGGGAGATAGGAAATTCACCCTGGGGATCACATCAGTATCCTTGCTTGACAGGGGTCCAGGAAAGTAAATATTTGTGGGAAGCAATAGCTAGGGAATTTATTTTATTTATTATTTATTTTGCATTTGTTAACTGGGCTAGTCTAACTGGATATATTTCCATTTTCAGTAGAGGCCCGGGGAGAAAAGCTCCGGCAATTATAGAACTTAAAAATTAAAAATTAACAGAAATGATTATAATAAAAGTACAACAAGAAATACTACTTAGAAATAAAAAGTATGCTGTACAACAAGTAATAATAATATAGAGTAGGAAATTACTCTAATAAGTTTAATACTTATACTAGAGAGAGTTTATCAGCATATTAATTTAGGAGCATCAGTTAGTCTATCTTACAAGGAATTAGCATGTAACAATCCATGATGAATGTTAGTAATTTAAGTAAGAAAAGGAGGAATAAGAAGTAAAAGGAGCTATAATTAGTAAAAAGCAAATGATTAGTCAGGGTTGCTGCAGGGGCATAACCAGTGTGTTTTGAGGTGTTTTTTGAGGTTATGTTTAAAGAGAGGCAAGGAAGAAAGTAATGTTAGTTCATTGGGCAGTAGGTTCCATTTTTTCCCACTGTGTTAGAAAAAAGAGAGTCTCCAGCCAGGTTGTTAGACTTATGCAAGCAAGCAGTTTCTTAGAAGAGCACATGGAATTCAGATTTTTGTAAGGGAGGATGAGATTGGAAAGTATAGGAGTGCTGTAGGGTTGGTAGAAGATCTTGTGGGCAATGGTGAGTTGGGATACTAACAGTTGGTTTTGAAGTTCGCCAGCCTAGTTGCCTTAGATTCAGACAGTGGTGGGTTCTAAAGGGATTGCCAGTGGCAAATCTGGCGATGTTATTATAGGAATTTGTTAGTTTGGTAAGATTATTTTTCTTTAGGTTAGTATATATGGGTGAGGCATACAGAAGCGTTGAGATTAAGTGGGAGTGAGCAATTCTGGTTCTAGCTATAGGAGTTAGGAAAGGTTTGATCCTATATAAGGAGCCTATTTTTCTGTTGACAGTTTTGATAGTGTTATTTATATGGCTGTCAAAAGTAAGGTTATTGTCAATAGTTATTCCTAACAGTTTAGTGGTTGTGTCAGGAAGTATAATAGTGCCATTATTGGAAAAAACTGAGAAATCTATGGGCAAGGATTTGTTGGTGGGTGTAAAGAGAAGGAGCTTAGTTTAGCATTGAGAAGGAGGCATCTATTTGTAAACCATGTTTCTACTATGTTAAATACATTCTGGGTTAGAGAATGTAGTTCTGAAGGGGAGTTTGCTGTGCATACTAGCGTAGAATCATCTGCGTATTGTATGCAGGTGGCTTGAGGGATTGCTATGTGGAGGTCATTGATAAATAGTGAAAAGAGAAGTGGTCCTAGAATAGAGCCTTGAGGGACTCTGAGAGTAACTGGCTGAAGGGATGATGTGTTGTTTTGCCAGAGAACTGCTTGTTGCCTTTTGCTAAGGTAGGGCCTGAACCATTTAATAGTCTGACAGTCAAAGGAAAGGGATTCTAGAATGTTGATGAGAAGGGCATGGTTGACCATGTCAAAAGCTTTTGAGAGGTCAATAAAGAGAGCAGATGAGAGGTTATTGTTATTGCGGTTTCTATTGATGGTATCTATAAAAGATAGTAGGGCAGTTGTGGTACTGTGTGATGGCCTAAAGCCATGTTGGCAGTTTGCTATAATGTTATGTTGAGATAGATGATGTAGTAGTTGTCGGTGAATGCATTTTTCCATTATTTTAGCTAAAGGAGATAATAGAGCTATCGGTCTGTAGTTAGAGTAATCATTTAAATTGTCACCTTTATGAAGGGGAATAATATGGGAGATTTTCCAAATATCTGGAATGGTTCCTTCCTTAATGGTTCCATTAATGAGGATGGATACAGGGTATGCAATTACCTTAGCTGCTTTTTGCAAGTATTCTGATGGTATTTGGTCAGCAGAAGGAGTACAAGGCTTAAGTTTTTGGATGAGTTTACAGATGAGAGTAGTAGAGATGGGTTGCAGTTTAAATGTTGGTAGAGAAGCTGATGCGGTGGTGAGAAGGCTTGAGTTGTCTGGGATTAGTTGACTGGCTAGTGATTGAATGGTCTCTGTGAAGAAAGTATTAAAGATATTGGCAGTTTGCAGGGGGGTATTAGGATCAGCCTCAATAGGGGTAGGTGTGTGAGAGTGGATAGGGGTAGGTGTGTGAGATTGTCCTGGGGAAAGGAGTTTGTGTATACTGGACCAAAATTTTTGGGGATTGTTCTGATGAGTTTGCTGTACTTTACAGTAATAGTTCTTTTTATCCATAAGTATTGCCTTTTTTGTACTATTTCTCAGTTGCCTAAAGTTTTGTTGATCAGAGATATTTTTGTTAGCCCTCCACTTAGCCCAAGATTTGTTCCTCAGTAAAATTTTCTGTCTGGTTTCTTTAGAAAGCCAGTGGGCTGGTATGGATTTCATTTGGATAGACCGTTTAGGTGCATGTTTATCAGGGATGGATAAAAAAGTAGAGTTTAGATATTTTATAGCCTCTTCAAGTGGTAGAGTTATTAAAGGGTTCCAGTTACAGGCACTAAGTTCATTTTGGAATGATTCTGGGCTAAAGTGTTTATTGGACCATGCAATCCTAAAAGTGGAGGGTTTAGGCAGATCATGTTTTTGTCTTATGATGTAGGTCAAAGTATGATCACTTAAATCATCTGGGAGAGTGCCTACCTTATAAGCCTGCTCGTGTCTATTTATAAGTATCCAGTCTAAGGTACTCTCTTTTTTGTTTGGTTTGTTAATTCTGGTTGTGGAGGTGATAGTTTGACCAAAGCCATGGAGGTTAATGTGAGAGGTGGAGTTATCTGCATTGGCACTTTTCCAGTCAGTATTAAAATCACCTAATATTACTGTTTCTTGGGGGTAAGTTGAGGATACCCAGTTTAATATAGCTTAGATTGTGCTGATGTTATTACCGGGTGGTAGGTAGATACAGATGATGTATAAAGCTTTGTTTGGGTTGATTTGGAGTTTGGTGACCAGGACTTCTGCATTACTGTCCTGAGGAGGGTTACATGGTATCATGGAGATGTGAAATCCATCTTTGAATAGAACTGCTACACCCCCTCCCTTACGTTTTATCCAGTCTTGTCTAACTATATTATATCCTTGGGGGATAATTTCATTGTCTTTGGTCCCTGGTTTCAACCAAGTTTCTGTCAGGCAAAGGATATCAGAGGAGTGAATATCTAAAAGGGCATGGAGATGGGCTACTTTATTGTTAGGACTGCGGATATTCAGATGTCCTATTAGGAGTGAGTTGGGGAGTTTAGGCTGGGTAGTTAGGGTAGCAGGATTGGCAGGGCCAGGGTTAGGGTGGATGTCACCATCTAGTAAGGAGAGATTGAGAGGTTTTGTTGCTGAATTGTATTTTAGGTTAAGTAGATATTTCTCTCTTTTTACAGTATGATTATTATATTTAAAGTGGGAGAGTCTGTGGAATTTGGGTAGTAGATAGCTGGGAATGGAAGTGATAGTAGTCTGACTGCGAGTGAGTATAGAATTGTGTATTGCTGTTTGTTTTAGAGAGTGGTTGAAATGGTAATAGTGCAGTTTTTCAAAGGAAGTGAGGAGGTAGGTAGAGGCAAGGATAGTAGAAAGTATAACTAGGAATATTAGTTTGGTTGGGGTAGTTGAAATCATCTTCACTGAGATTGATTTTAAGAAGCGTTAATTGGTTGGGTTAAGATTTGTAAGAGGTGGAAGTAGATAAGGAGGGTGTAGAAACGAGGGAATTAGTTCCTGTTAGGCAGTAGAAGAGGGATATGGTAAAGTAGTCAAAGGAGTGGTGTATTGTAATTGGTGAATGAGTAAGGGTGTGTCTAATTGGTTTAAATGGAAGGTAACTGTAATTGGATGGAAGTGAAAGAGAGAGTGGCTGAAGAAGTAGAAGTTTAGGACCACTGGGGGTGGGTGGGAATTGGGGGTAGGGTAGGGGAGCGGAGTGAGCCAGTAGGGCGAACGGAGTGGGTAGACACAAGGAAGATGACAGCAGGACAGTGAGAGGAAACAATCTGGAATCATTAAGGCTAGGCTTGTGTAGGCCCTTGGGGCATAGCCTAGTACCTACCTATGAACCTATGTTTTTCTGTAGGTTTTTAATGGATAACCATTTGTTTCTTTAAGTCACATTTCATGTATTTTAAAAATATCAGGTGGATACAATTGTAGGACAATAGGGGTTGTGTATATTGTCTTATGTTCTGGCTGTACAAGTTTTTACGTAGGAATGACAACTAGGAGCTTTAGACAGAGAATAAGAGAGCATCTTTATGCAGTTCTATTTTATGTAATAATTTCAAAATGTTTACATTTGCCATTTTTGAGCAAGCACCAGAAAGTATAAGGGGTGGTAATTATAAAAATTCTAATGAGAAGATGTTGAATGACAAGTGAAACTGAGGGCTGATGTTCCCCTTGACTTTAATGATGAAACAATTAAGTGTTTTTAAAGAAACGAAAGCTAAGGGGACTTTGAGTTATTTTTTTTAGCTTTTGCTTGGTTTATCTTCTGATTGAACAATACCTTGTTCTCAGTAATTATTTCTAGTTTTTTATTGGTTGGAATTTATTATGATTCAAGTGAACATTTTTGTATTTTCTGATTAAGTTTTACTAAAGCGGTAATTAAAGTTTATTATTCTAAGAAAATTCCTGTTGTCTGCATTGTGCCTTTACCATAGTTTTTGGTTTGTGTTTTGGAGTTATTTACTGTTACCACAGACAGTGGCTGTGTATTTATTGTTACACATTTTTTGTTTACCTTTAGCAACAAGACAGACAAGGAAGGAGCCACAAGTTATATTATACCAAACGTCTAGAAATGCATTAATCTTAACTGAGAAAGTAGACTCAAGCAGTGAATAAAGCAGTTAGCTTTGAATTGATTTAATGTGTATTCTGTCATTATAGCAAAACACCAAAATACGAAGAATAACAACAACTGAAGAAACAGTCCTCTGTTCTCAGTCCACAGGTTTATTTGTTAAAAAAACAATGAACATGAAGCGCTTTTCACTTGCTATAGTGACTCAAACTTCTTCAGATAAAAACTGGTTAAATACAACAAGGTCATGTGTTCCAATTAATTACCATACTTAATTAAAACTGTTATCCCTATCCTACCTTTTGGAGAAACTAGAATTAATGTGGCAACTTCGAGTTAATGCCTGTCAACATCTAGGCTTAAATGAAACAGCACACACCTAATATTTACGGTTTTGTTTATTCTGTCAATTAATTAGTTTGTATATCTAATTTTATATTGACTGTATTATTTTAAAGTCAGTCAGTATGTGCTGCTAAGTGTTTGAGAGTAAAAACTTGTGCTGCCAAAACAATAGTAATTTTAAAGTCTTTCATGGTTTTACTATTTTTCACAAAAGGTACGATAGGGTTAACAGTTTTAATTAAATATGGCAATTAATTGAAACACATGACCTTGTTGTATGTAAACAGTATAATGGTCAAAGTTTTTTATCTGAAGAAGTTTGAGTTACTATACCAAACAAAAAGCGCTTCATGTTCATTGTTTTTTAACAAATAAACCTGTGGAGCGAGAACAGAGGACTGTTTCTTCAGTTGCGGTTATTCTTCATATTTTGGTGGTAGTACTTGTGAATTTATTTGAGTATAGCAATACACCTTGTTTTGACTTGTAAAGGTTTTGAATCTCCAGCCATAAAGCTTGAGTCATTTCATATGCAAACGTTATTGAATACACACTGTGATAAATATTAATATTATAAGATGAACGCTATCCTATTTGTGTTTCTGTTGGCAGCATAGTGGAGCAGAGCACTGAGCAAAGTTGTAACAGGCAATTAGCAAAACGAGGACATGAAGCAGGCTGAGGTTAAGTGGTCAGTGTTTAAGGAATATTGACCCAAACAATATATTCAAAAACAAAATATTACAATTTAATGAGTGACAAATAGATTTACTCACATATCAGTATGTTGTAACAAGTGTCAGAAGAAATTTTTTAACTGGTTCCCCTTGTCAAATTAGGCACAATATTCTGTTAACAAACCCCTCTACAGATCTGTTAAACAAGCCTGTTTTTTTACACTATGTCAAAAATCAAAGAAAACATCTAAATAAAATAGATTGTTTTGCTTTCTTAGTAGTATATATTATATCTAAATAAAATAGTACTTTAATAAATGAGAGAAATGCAGGAAGAAAAATGATGTTAGTAATATACAAACCAAAACCATAAATCAGATTCACTTACACAGGAGTCTTTTGTAGCAGCTTCATGAAGAAATTGAAATGTATCCTCTTTCCAGGAAAAAAAAAAAAAGCAGTGTTAACGATTCAGTGCATGGCTTTTTCAAAATAGCATTGCGTCTCCCCTGAAACAGGCCTAAGCCTCCCCAAGTATACTTTCCTCCCTGTTTGAGAAACTATGACACAGGCCATGCAGCTGTATATGGTTCTGCTAGTGAACATCCCTGTGTATGGGTGGTCATGGGTATTGAGGGCCGTGCATTTTTCAGTATTGCATCCTAAACTCGGAATTATATACTCGTGTCTCTTTGGATCTGGTTTTATTTTGTTGTAGAGCCAAGCAAAATTTACTCTTTCATCATGAAGTCCAAGTTAAAACAAGAATGGAGAAAACCAAAGGTCCTGTGTGTTGCAAGGAAAAGACAACCACTTAAGCTAAGTAGGGATACATTGAATAGAAATAGATGAGAGAGTTTGGGTAGTAGCTTAGTGTATTTGCATTGTAGGTGTGGGCTTTTCTGTGTGGTAATTAAGTGTGGAATGCACGATGTGTGAGTTATTGAATAGATGTGGTGATATGCTGATGTAGGTGTGCAGGTTAGGTGCTTGTGGGATGGTTGGTTTAGTGGGTGCATGCATATAGATGATTTGAAAATTTTGGAAGGAGGTAATTATGTAGGTAGATGTGAGCTGGGTGGTTAAGAGTGTGCGTATCAGGAGCATGTTGTGTGTGGTAACACTGGGATACCTATGAGAAGTATGTTGTGAGAGGCGAGTTTAAGTGGAAAGCTAGAGTAGTAAGTGTGGGAAGAGAGAGAGAAAAGAAGGAAAGATGCAGAGATTGGAATAGTTTGGGAAGTCTCACTGGTCTAAGGGAAAAATTGTGGTGGAGAGAAGAGAAGTAGAGGTTGGTCAGTGTATCAGACTGGCTTGGAATGTGATTGGTTGATGGGAGAAGGGGTGTGGTTAACTATAGGTATGAATGTAGTGAAAATAGGGGTGTGCGTGAATGGGGGTAGGGTAGTGAGCCCAAGCATAGGGAGGGCGAACGGAGCGGGTTGGACTGGGTTGCGGTCATGGTAGACTAATCTAAAAACAATCAGGTAGTATAGACGTGAGTATTTCCTGAGAAATATTTTGGCTATCTTTGTAACATACAGCAAAGGAATAAGTAGAGATGGTGAACAGGTGATTGCCATTTGTGCTAAGAACTTCTATATTTTCATTCAGTTCATTGTAATCTCTAATTTTTGTCAATATTTCTTAGATTTCCATTTTTAATTTTTAACTTTAAGGTTCTTGATTTCCTTGATATAATTAGTTCTTGATAATATTTTAGCCATTTTTGCTAAGTTAGGCATTTTCTTAGGGGACATTGCATAAAAAAAATTTCAGTCTTTTAAGAGTTAATGCTGGTTTATGGGCTAATATAACTTTGTATTCTTTTTAAACTATTTATTTTTTCTAATAATGTTTTATTTGCTTTCTGAATTTTTTTAAAATATTTTTTAATTTAGCTTGTATATCTAGTAGCGGGTCCCCTTCTAAAGACCGAAACGCCGATTCCCCGACGTGGAAATCACCGATGCCAGATGACCGACAGGTATGTATACCGACAGGGTGATTCGCCGACAGTGGAAAGACCGACAAGGGTAATGTGTGATCGCGACCCGGTAAGTGTGCGACAGTGACGGAGGTAGGAGTGGTCAGGTAAGTGAGTTAAGGTTAGAGTGCAGGTAGGTGAAGTGTGCGTTAGTGTCGGAGCTTGGGCTAGGGGTGGGTTAAGTGAGTTTGGGTTAGGGTGCAGGTAGGTGAAGTGTTTAGTGTCAGAGCTTGGGCTAGGGGTGGGTAAGTGAGTTAGGGTTAGGGTGCAGGTAGGTGTGCGTTAGTGTCGGAGCTTGGGGTGGGTAAGTGAGTTAGGGTTAGGGTGCAGGTAGGTGAAGTGTACGTTAGTGTCGGAGCTTGGGCTAGGGGTGGGTTAAGTGAGTTAGGGTTAGGGTGCAGGTAGGTGAAGTGTGCGATAGTGTCGGACCTTAGGGTTAGGGTTTGGGTCAGGGCTAGTGTGTATGCTATGTAGTGTCGCGTGTTGTTTACGTTCCGTGTGTCGGTGTTTTGGTGTTCGGTGTTTTGCGTTGTCGGGTTTGTGTCGGGTTTGTGTGTTGTCGGTTATTTGGCGTCGGTGAGTTTTGTGTCTGGGAATCGTCGTGTCGGTGTTTAGAAGTAGACCCCTAGTAGCATATTTCCCATTGTGTAAAAATTAACTGCTGTCCATATTCTGTTATTGTAGTCTGTAATTAGCATTGCAAACATGCACTCTTGTTCTTCTTTTTTTAATAACATTTTTGGCTTTACTGAGCCTTTCTTTCATAGTATTGAGGCTCCCCTTATTTTATTTGCATGATTTTTATGATTAGAATGGATCAAGGGTTTTCATACTGGGAATATTTATATTTATCTCTATCTGTGTTATTTATATGGGTGCACTGTAGGTGTATTCTTTGTGCTTTGTTAGTTCTAATATATTTAAATAATGGTACTTGTGGTTAAGTAATGGCAGGGTGAGCAATGTTTTCAGCTACTCTGGTTTAGGAGATCAATTGAAAGCCCAAACCAGATGGTTAAATAGTAATACTGGAAAGTTGGAGAAGTCCTAATTGACCAATGTCATCTGGAAAGGCTGCAATCTAATTGTACTAAGGAAAAGAATACATAACTAAGAGGTGAACTTCACCAAAGAATAGAGGGGCATAAGAATGAAGGACTCATGGCTGGAGATAATGTAGGAGCACCTATCTCATTGGAGCAGAAAACTGATCAGATGTATTCTGAAATATTCAAGGTAGCGTTGTCGCCCCACAGTAAGATGCGGTCCAGTTAGATTATCAGCTAGAGCATCTTCTGCGTGGAGACATGTGTGAATGGGCGTACCTTCGTTGAAGGTTGTGCGTCGGGCCTGGCAAGCCGGTACGTAAAAATCAACTGCCAATCATTAGCGGACCGGAGTTCCGCTGTGGTGACCCCTAACCGGGAAAAGCCGAAAGACGCAAACAAACAAAGTAAGTCAGTACAAGAACAGATCACGTCTAACAGAATGTTGCAGAAGATTGAGTGAACATTGAATCAGTATTCTGATGATCTCACTGCCATTTATGCAGTGGAAAAGTAGCTGAGATAATGACTGGCTAAATAGGAGGCCAAGAATGAGGAAACAACACTGAAACTTGTAGACCTGGACCCATTTGACTTGATGAAATGCAGTAAATACATCAGTAATGGGTTGGAAGATGCCTTGTATGATAGACACAGGTCACCTCTTAGCAGTCTGTAGGATATAGAGTATAGGGCTTTGAGTCTGTCCATGTAGGACATGTTGTTGAGGCATTCTATACTATAGTAAGGTATCTCTGTGGGCATCCCAGATGATGCATGTCTGTGGATATGCCAAAGGGGACATTATATTCAATGACTGGCCTAATGAGGGTAAAGTAGAGTGGGGCAGTGACATTCCTAGATCTAAACGCAGTCCCTTTGTTTATAAGCTGTGCAATACAGAAGGACTGTCTTACAACAATATACAAATGTTGGTCAAAAATTAGGTCATTGCCCACATAAGTTCCCAAATCCCAAACAATTGGATTAACTCTTGGAAAGTATCGTCAGTGTGGTAGTTCCCTTGGGTAGATGCCTTCCCAAAGGATTCAGTAATGCATTTTTCTGGCATTTAGTTTCATTTCATGATTTTAACACCAGTTATTTATTTGAGGCAAAATACTGTAGGATGGTTGACATCTGGGGATTCAATGACTGCTCCTAACTTAGTCATCTCCAAACTTAGTCAACAAGAGCTCTTTGGCATCTAATATTCTAAAGTAAAACCCAATACCAAACAGGAAAGATCCCAGCACAGAACCCTGGGAGAGAATGTATTGTTCTTAAATGAATATTTATTTCTGTATGCTAAACCACAGAGGTATGTCCCTGGTAAAACAGTAATAGCTAGGTGTATCAGTTATCAACTTTAAGTTGATACATTTCTAATACTTGTTTGTAGAGCTTTTCACTCTGAAGGGAGCTTCATAAGCTCAGTTAATATGAGGTGGAAACCATAAATTAGTTTTGTGAGTATTTGACATGGTGTAGTGTTCCACGTATGTTAGTCCAGCAGTGAAGATACATTTATGTCTTGGATTGGTTGATGCGGTTTCAACTAATTCTTAATAGCAGGAGCAAAACATTGGTTTGGATATGGTGTTAGAAATCTAACAACCTGGGTGACAGCACCCTCAAGCATTCATTATGATCTGGTTGAATAGTCTTTATATAATGCTTACATTGGAGAGTCAAGAGGCATATGAGTTGTATGGCAGGTCAAGTAGTAGCACTTGACATACATTACGAGAGGGTGTATGATTAAAGGCTCCCAGCAAAATATTTTCTTGCACATGGTTCTGTTTACTGTAACATACAGACATCGGGCATGTTATGTTGCATTTAACATCAGTATTTATTGTACTGAGACTGAAGGAAACGTTAAGATTGCTTGGATGCTGATTGGTTAGTTTAGATGCATGTTATTCTGCCATTTGGAAGAGGGGGAAAGCAGGCAGTGGAGTAGGTTTACAATGGATAATTGAAATTTCCGTTTAACGTTAGTAGAAGGTGTACATTATTCTTATTGAGCCATCTTTGATAAATGTTAATTGTTGACAGTGAGTGGAAAGTTATGAGTTCCAGTGGCAGAGCCTTATGTACTTAAGGTATTTAACTCCCCACAATCAAATTATCCAGGTAGGACAGACATTCAGAATGCTTCAAGGACTCTTAGTTGTACTCCGTTTGTGTGAGGTGAAGCATTGAATTTATACTGTTGTCTACAAAACCAGTCTGTAGAACTGGAGTTGGCACACGGGAACTATTATAACTGACCCGAGAATATGAGGTGTTAGACCCATTACTGCATTTGAGATTATTGCTCTAGAAACAGGAGGGGAAAACAAGAAGCAGCAATTTGTGCACAGTTTTCTTGTTTTTTGGGAGTGGGAGGTTAAGTGGAGAATTCTATGAACTCAAACAATTTAGTTGCTTACTTCTGGAAAAATACCAAGGGCAAGGATTACATAGGCACAGCATCTAATGGCAATAGTTTTAAAATTGCACACATGGCCTCAAGGTGTTTTTTTGTGCCTTTTGAGTTAGATTGGCACACCAAATGACCAAGGAGAAAAGACTGGGAAGGCATATAGCAAAACAGAGGGAGAAAAAATGAAAGTGTCAGAATGAAAAAGAAGGAGCACCCAAAGAACTGTGGCTATGGCCTGTGGTGGTGCGGCGGTCAGCATTGTCACCTCACAACAAGAGGTTCTCCCATTCGATTCTTGACTGGAGCGCCTTCTGTGTGGAGTGTGCATGTCCTCCCCATGGTCGACTGATGTATAAAGACATGCAAATAGGTGGGTGCATGAATGGGTGTGCCTTCTTTGAAGGTTGGGCATTGGGCTGGCAACTCGGCACCGTAAAAATCCACTGCCAATCATTAGTGGACCGGAGTTCCACTGTGGCGACACCCTAACCGGGAAAAGCTGAAAGACATTACTTACTTACCCTAAGAACTGTGGCTGAAGTAAATATCTCCTGGGATGTAAATGGCGTAATAGATGAGATTAAAATAAAAAGGTGTCATCCTATGCCTTTAAAAGTAAAGCAAATGTAATCTTACAGGAAATATACATATTCAGTAATGAACACCCAAAATTCATTTGGCAGGCAGTAAAGAAGGTTACTATGCAGGTGTGAGAAAAGAAAGAGGGGAGTTATGATACTGGTCCATAATGTGGGACTGAAAATTCAGTAAGACAAGAGAGATGAACAAGGGGTATACATAGCAGTAAAAGGCTGCTGGTTGAGACTGAGGATTATGGTAGTATCCACGTGTTTCCCTAAACCATCATAGGTGAAATAAAGCAACTCCTGGGGAGTGATAATAACTATTAAAGACGTAGTTTTGATTTTGGCAGGGGACTGGAACAGTGTTTGTAATATGGCTGATGTCTCAGAGAATCCAAGGAAATTGCCTGAAAGTAAAGAGGGCAGATACTAGGAAAGTATACGCAAGTCTTTGGGTTTAGGATAAAGGTAGTCTAAAACCGAGGGGAGAGATTTTGTTTATGAGGGAAGTATAAAAAATAGGCATGGTTTGACAGATACAAGATGTTTGATCATGATACTTATTTGGTACATAAACTAGACACACATCCAGTAACTTTTTCAGGTTATATGCCAGTGCAACTGATTATTAAAACCAAAAGGAGAATGCAGTGGGGAAATCATTGACATTTTCCCACATTCTCTTGAAAAGGAAACATTTCTTAGACTGGCTTGATCAGGCTCTTCTAGAGGAATGCCATTTTGGTAGAAGAGACGGAGGATAATTTAACAGTTAGTTGGAAGTGGTTTAAAATAAATTTGATTAAGGTGGAAGCTAGAATAAAAGAAATATTGCATGAGAGCCACAGTAAGTACTTAAAAGCACAAGAGGAAATAAAAGCCATGCAAACAGAACAGCAGACAGCTAACTCGCAGGAAGTTGATAAAAGTCTGCAAAATGCAAAAGACACCATTGATATGTATCTAAACAATGTTTTATTTATTTTTATTTATTTTAAATTTGTTAACCGGGCTGGTCTAGCTGGATATATTTCCATTTTCAGTAGAGGCCCGGGGAGAAAAGCTCCAACAAGATAACAGAAAGAGCAAAAAAAAAAAAAAATTAACAATTAACAATTAAAATGTAATTCTAAAAAAAAAAAAAATGTACATGCTAAAAGTATTTACACTTAGAAAGGCATCAGTAAATAATATATATTCATAAAGAGCAGTGCAAGAAAGTAGCACAGTAAGTTAACATAAGGAAGTTTTCACTTCTTATAGAATATTATTCAACTATATATAGAGTAGAGTTTAAAACGGTGCAAGAGTCACTTGCAAGCTTAATAATTTAAAAGTTTTGAAGTTTGTAAGGAAATGAGAAGTAAAGTACAGAGGTGGGAGAGGGTGGAGAGGGTAGTTAGTCAAGGTTGCTACAGGGGCATAACCAGTGAATTTTGAGGTGTTTTTTAAGTTTTTGTTTAAAGAGAGGCAAGGATGTTATTAGGGTTAGTTCAGAAGGTAGCCGGTTCCAGTTCTTTCCAGCTGTGTTAGTAAAAAGGGAGTCACTAGCCATGTTATTAGATTTTATTATGGTTGCAAGGAGTTTGCCAGAAGAACGTAGGGAATTCAGATTTTTATAGGGGATAAGGAGATTGGAGAGTATAGGGGTGTCTTTGGGTTGGTAAAATATTTTGTGGGCAATTGAAAGTTGGGCAATAGTGAGTTAGTTTTGGAATTCAAGCCAGTCTAGTTGCCGAAGATTCAAACAGTGGTGGGTTCTAAAGGGATTACCAGTGGCAAATCTGGCAATGTTGTTGTAGGAGGTTGTAAGTTTTGTTAAGATTATGTTTCTTTAGGTTGGTATAAATAGGGGATGCATACAAAAGAGTAGAGATTAGATGGGAAATGAGCAATTCTGGTTCTGGCTACTGGAGTTAGGAAAGGTTTTATTTTGTATAAGAAGCCTATTTTTCTGTTTACTGTTTTAATAGTGTTATTTATATGGTGATCAAAAGTAAGGTTATTGTCTATGGTTATTCCTAGTAGTTTAGTAGTAGAGTCAGGGGATATGACAGTGCCATTATTGGAAGAAACTGAGAAGTCTATGTGGGCAGACTTGGTAGTGGGGGAAAAGAGAAGGAGTTTGTTTTTTTTGGCATTAAGGAGGAGGCAGCGTTTTGTAAACCATGTTTCTACAGTGTTAAAAACAGTTTGAGTTAGCGAATATAGTTCTGATAGGGAGTTTGCTGAGCATACAAGTGTTGAATCATCTGCATATTGAATGCAGGTGGCTTGAGGAATTGCTATGTGGAGGTCATTGATAAATAATGAAAAGAGTAGTGGTCCAAGAGTAGATCCTTGAGGAACTCCAGGGGTGACTGGCAGAACAAGTAGTGGTCCAAGAGTAGATCCTTGAGGGACTCCGAGGGTGACTGGCAGGACAAGTAGTGGTCTAAGAATAGATCCTTGAGGGACTCCGAGGGTGACTGGCAGAACAAGTAGTGGTCCAAGAATAGATCCTTGAGGGACTCCGAGGGTGACTGGCAGAACAAGTAGTGGTCCAAGAATAGATCCTTGAGGGACTCCAGGAGTGACTGGCAGAACAAGTAGTGGTCCAAGAATAGACCCTTGAGGGACTCCAGGGGTGACTGGCAGAACAAGTAGTGGTCCAAGAATAGATCCTTGAGGGACTCTGAGGGTGACTGGCAGAACAAGTAGTGGTCCAAGAATAGATCCTTGAGGGACTCCGAGGGTGACTGGCAGAACAAGTAGTGGTCCAAGAATAGATCCCTGAGGGACTCCGAGGGTGACTGGCAGAACAAGTAGTGGTCCAAGAATAGATCCTTGAGGGACTCCAGGGGTGACTGGCAGAACAGATGAAATTTGATTTTCCCAGAGAACTGCCTGTTGCCTATTACAGAGGTAGGAGCTGAACCATTTAACAGCTTGAGAGTCAAAGGAAAGGGATTGAAGAATATTGATTAAGAGGGTGTGGTTTACCATGTCAAAAGCTTTCGAAAGGTCGATAAAGAGTGCAGATGAGGGGATGTTTTTATTGCAGTTTCTATTAATGTATCTATAAAGGATAAAAGGGCAGTAGTGGTACTATGAGATGGCCTAAAGCCATGTTGGCAGTCTGCTATTATGTTATTTTGTGTCAGGTGATGTAAAAGTTGCTTGTGAATACATTTTTCCAAAATTATTGCTAAGGGTGATAAAGGAGCTATGGGCCGGTAGTTTGAGTAGTCATTTGAATTTCCTCCTTTGTGTAGGGGTATAATATGGGAGATTTTCCACATAGTTGGAACGGTTCTCTCTGTGATTGTTCTATTTATGGGGATAGATATAGGGTAGGCGATAGCTTTGGCTGCTTTTTGGAGATATTGTGATGATAGTTGGTCAGCAGAAGGAGTACATGGCTTGAGATTTTTAATGAGTTTATAGATGAGAGTAGTAGAGATGGGTTGTAGTTTAAATGAAGGTAGAGATCCTAGTGGGGTAGTGGTAAGGTTAGAATTGTCAGGGTTAAGTTGACTAGTAAGTGATTGTATGGAATCAGTGAAAAAAGAGTTAAAGGTATTGGCAGTTAGATGGGGGGTATTTGGATTAGCATCAAGAGGGGGTAGGTGTTTGAGAGTGGCCCTGAGAAAGGAGTTTATTGATACTAGCCCAACATTTTTGAGGATTGTTTTGGTGTGTTTGCTGTAGTTTACAGTAGTAGTTCTTTTTATCTGTAAGTATTGCCTTTTTTGTAGTATTTCTCAGCTGCCTAAAATGTAGTTGATCAGAGATGTTTCTGTTTGCTCTCCACTTAGCCCATGCTTTGTTTCTAAGCAGGATTTGTTGTCTGGTTTCATAAGAGAGCCATGGGGCTGGGTTGGACTTAATTGTAATGGAACGTTTAGGTGCGTGCGTATCCAGGATGGATAGAAATTTAGAGTTAAAATACTTTACGGCCTCTTCAAGTGGAAGGGTTTTTAAAGGCTTCCAGTCACAGGCATTAAGTTTAGTTTGAAATAATTCTGAGTTAAAGTGTTTGGTAGAACGAGCTAACGTAAAGGTGGGGAGGTTGGGGAGATCCTTCTTTTCTCTTATAATGTAGGTTAAAAAATGATCACTTACATTGTCTGGCAATGTTCCTACCTTATAAGAATGTTTCTGTTTGTTTATAAGTATCCAGTCTAAGATACTCTCTTTTTTACTGGGTTTATTAATTCTGGTTGTAGAGGTAATAGTTTGGCTGAAGCCATGGAGATTAATATGAGAAGTAGGATTTTCTGAACTAACACATTTCCAGTCAATGTTAAAGTCACCTAGTATTATAGTTTCTTGGGGGTATGTAGAGGATGCCCAGTTTAGTATGGTCTCTATTGTAGAGATGTTGCTTCCTGGGGGTAAGTAAATACAGGTAATATATAAAGATTTCTTAGAATTAATTTGGAGTTTGGAGATGAGAACTTCTACATTACTATCCTGGGTAGGATTATGAGGTTGGGTAGAGATATGAAGTCCAACTTTAAATAGAACTGCTACTAAAACCTAGGTCCTCTAACTAAAATGGACCTAGAGGATAGAATGTGAGAAATAGCAGGTTTAGTGACACACACACACACACACACACACACACACACACACACACACACACACACACACACACACACACACTGAAATCTTTAATGTTCTGTGATCCAATCTCGCCTTCATTCTTCCATATGGGGTCGGAGCCGATCCTTGGCTCCAACTCGGCCTTTTTGCAAGCTCAGAGTCTTCTAGTTGGCTCATCGCTAGGTATCCATGACTAGGTATCCTATGGTGCCCCAGTACAATCCCCAGATCTCATTTGCTGCGTTGACGAGTTCAGGTGTGCTTCTACTTGGCCGTGGCTAAGTTTAACACATTTTGCTAATTTTTTGCTATTCTTGTGCTTTTTTCAGCTTTAGATAGAATTGTATGGCATTTACAAGCTTTGTTTCCTATCGTTAGAGTAGTTTAGTCTTTTACAGTATATTTTCCTCAGTTTAGCTAATTATTGCTGAGAACTGGTTGGCCATTGACCTTGTTGTTCTCATTGGTATCCTGTGTGCCAGTTAGTTTCTTTCCGGGCATTTTGCTGTTAGCGTTATTTACTATAGTTAGTTCAGATATTGGTAGTTTAATAGTTAGTGTTAAAGGCGTGTTTGCACTTAATTTAACTTCTGTGTGCAGTATTCTTTAGAGCTTAGCTATTTAGTGTTGTTAGCTTAAGCTAGTTTTTTTTGTGGAGTAGTACGTATAGTTTTTTGCCGGATTTACCTTAGCTGATGAGGGTTCCTGAATTGTCAACCCTTATCATTTCTAAGGCATAGTTATTGTATAGAGACTCTTCTGGGGTGTGTGTGTGTGTGTGTGTGTGTGTGTGTGTGTGTGTGTGTGTGTGTGTGTGTGTGTGTGTGTGTGTGTGTGTCACTAAACCTGCTATTTCTCACATTCTATCCTCTAGGTCCGTTTTAGTTAGAGGACCTAAGTTTCTCCCTTCTCTTTCTACCCAGGGCTAGGCCCGTTTGAGTTAGAGGATCTAGTCCTCGTGGTTGTGTGATTGCCAGTGCGTTAAGGGCTAGGCCTGTTTAAGTTAGAGGACCTAGTCCTCTCTCTCTGTGTTTGACTGTGTCCTTTTGGCTGCATCTTTAGAGATATGTCTAAGGAGGTTAAAGATCATAAACCCTCTGGGTTTAAAAAGTGTGTGAAATGTTCGCAGAAGATGTCCATTACCGATGGCCATAGTAACTGTGTGTACTGCCTCGGGAACATCCATTTACAAGAAATGTGTAAATTTGGTCACTCATTCAGTGCCAGAGTATTGCAGGAGAGAAAGAATAAACTGATACTAAAAGGAAGACCTGGCCAGCTCGTCTTCCTCCTCTAAATAGCATGGTTCCAAGAAAGACGAGACAAAACCTTTTAAGAGGCATTCCCTGGTGCCATCTGGTGCATCGGAACCGCCTCCCAAAATTTCCAAACCAGACAAATCGTCTTCCTCCTCGGCTCCACTGAGTTTGGAACCGATCGAGGATACAGCTACTATGGCTACAGTGTTGGCACCAGGCAGTTCACAGCCAACCACTGATAGCAGACATCGGATCCGGTCTAGAGATCCTTTGCTGGTCCTCCCTACTCTAATGTCCCCTATATTACAGAGGTCTAGATCTCCCAGTCTGTCTTCCAGATCTTCCAGGAGCCTATCAGAAGAAGATGTGGAGAGAGTAGTGCTGAGATTCCTGAAGTCATCTGCCTTACCAAAAATGATGTTGGCTGTGACCCAGTCAGTTCCGGAGCCACTTGAGGCCATTACCCCTTCTGTGATTCCTCCTCCAAGCCGTGCTGGGCTTTCGGAGCTGGAGTGCTCGTTACCACTGGTTGTGGAACCCTTGGTTCCAGCTCCCCCTGAGGTTGTCTTGGAGCACAGTTCTGCTCCAACACCTTCGGTGCCGTCCGTGGTGTCTAGGAGCCGAAGCTCCCCAGTCGTCTCCGACCGGGATGGCTGGAACTGGACCTCTTTGGTTCCAAGACTTCGTCTTGGTGCATTGGCTAAGGTGAGCTTGGACCCTACATGTATCTCAGAGCTGATGGCGTCCTCCGTCTCCTCGGAGCTGGGGAGGTCTTTGGAGCCAGAGAGGTCAGCCTTCGAGATGAGTGTGCTGTCCTGATCATCAGCTCCACCCAGGGGTACTGACACTCTTCTCCCATTGGGCACCTACTTCTGTCTCAGCACGTACTTCCTCTCTGGACAGCAGAGACCCGCAGCCTCAGGAGCCTCCGGCTAGTGGCCCCCACTCTTCTGAGACCTCCTGGGAATACCCTTCCGAGGAGCCCCCATGGAGGAGAACATGCAAAAGGAAGCATGTAGACTCCCAGGATGAGTCTCTTACCTCCAACACCGACCTCGAGGAGTCAGAAGGGTCCCCCAAGTCATCCTCTGATGATGTCACCTTTGTGGACATCTTAAAGATCCTCAAGTAGAGGTGTGGCTGGCCCACTGTTATCCCTTCTGATGAGGAGTCTGTGTACCTGAAGGCTTTCGGGTTTCAACCTTTAGCCTCTGTTTGGGTGTCTCCACCCTTTGACAAACGTTTAGAGCTTGTTAGTCAAAAGGTGTGGGAGACTCCTGATGCCATGGAGCCTGTCCCCAGGAGAACTAATAAATTTCTGCCAACCCCCAAGGAGAAGGAATTTTTTTCAAAGGGTGTTCCCGAAGATGCCGTGGTGGTGGCGGCAGCCACTAAGAAGGAATTAGCGGAGACTTTTTCTTCTGTCCATCTGACGAACAAGGAGTCTTGAACAATGGACAGATACGGGAAGCATATCTTTTCATCAGCGGCATTCACTCTTAGATCACTGAACTACCTAACACACTTCACAAGGCTTCAGAGAGATCTCCTGAAGGAGTTAGGAGAGACTCGACAAGGTGCATCCACTGAAGGGAGTCCCTGATAAGGTGTCTGCTCAGTTGTCCACCTTGAATTCCATTGTTAACTTGTCCATGAGGCTGATCTCTTATGCAACCGATGGAGCGAGCAGGGCAGCGGGTTCAGGAGTTTCCTTAAGTAGGCACTCCTGGATGTGCTTGTGTAATTTTGCGGAGCCATTCAAGTCTACTTTTACCAACACCCCCTTTGACGGTTCGTCATTGTTCGGACCTAAGGTAAAAGACACACTCACCCAGTGCGAGCAAGAAGGGAAAACACTCTCTACTGTGGGTGTACGTTTTACCGTACCCTCTAGACCATATCCCAAGGGTCAGAGAGGTGGTAAAATGTGGTTCAACAAGTCCCAGGGGTTTTTCCAGGATGCACAGGGTGACTCCTCCTTCAGAGGCAGAGGAGGAGGAGCGAATGGTAGATATCGCTCTAGAGGCAGTGGCGGACCGCAACACCAGGGAGGTTGTGATTAATTTCGAGGCCGGCCCTTTCAGTGCTCCTGATGTGGGGCCCGACTGTGCTTCTCTGGAGTCGGTTGGGGGTTGCATTTATTTGTATCTCGAAGCCTGGCTAAGTATCACTCGAAACAGATGGGTACAAAGAATTATCACCAGAGGTTACTCCATACCCTTTTCTCTCCCACCTTATATTCCCAAGAGGATCCCAGATGTTCCACCCAATCACAGGGATCAAGCAACTATAGAAGTGGACAAGTTGCTCGCAAACAGAGTCATCCAAACCATCCCCGCAGACCAAGTAGGATTTGGGACTTACTCCATAGTCTTTTTAGCGCCAAAACGTACGGAGGACTGGAGGCCCATTTTGGACCTCAACAAACTAAACGAATCTGTAAAGAAGGACAAGTTCCGGATGGTGACACTACAGTCTATACTTCCTCTATTAGGGAAAGACACTTGGATATGCTCAATAGACCTCCAAGATGCGTACTACCATATAGAAATGGACAGAGCGTCGAGGAGCCATCTATGCTTCAGGCTGGGAGGCAGTCACTACCAGTTTCGTGCTCTGCCCTTTGGTCTCACCACAGCCCCCAGGGTGTTCACCAGGTGTATGGCAGTAGTGACAGCTCGCCTGAGATGTCTAGGATTCCAATTGTTTCCGTATCTGGACGACTGCCTCCTGGCTGCCCCCACCAGGCATCTGCTTCTTCAAACCAGAGACACCACTATCAAACTTTGTGTCCAGTTGGGGATTACTTTAAATTGGGTAAAATCTGCCTTATCGCCTTCTCAATTTGTGACTTTTATAGGCACAGAAATAGACACAGTAGCCATGTTGGCTCGTCTTCCAGTAGAAAGGACACAGAATCTTGTACAACAAATTCACCGTCTTCTCCCTCACCGAAAAGTCAAGGCAAAGACTGTTCTGAAACTTCTAGGGACCATGGTCTCCACCATATTACTAGTGCCTTTAGCCAGACTACACATGTGTATTCTTCAATGGCTTCTATCATCCCAGTGGTCCTTCCAACAACTGCCTCTATACCACCACATCCTATTAACAGAGTCTTGCAAGAAGGACGTCCGTTGATGGATCCAACCCAGTCAGTTGACGACAGGCATCCCATTCCTCCCTCGCCAACCTGTTGCTACTGTGACCACGGATGCCTCACAAATAAGGTGGGAGGGGGCATTATCTAGGCAGGACTGTCCAAGGCACATGGCAAGATCATGAGGCCCACCTACATATCAATGTTCTAGAGATGAGGGCAGTGCTCCTGGAGTTGCAAGCACTGCATGACCTTCTTCCTCTTGGGACATGTCGGTGGTATGGTATCTCAACAAACAAGGTGGAACCAGATCATACTCACTGTGTCGAGAGGCCATTCGGGTTTGGAAATGGGTGATATCTTCCCAGCACTTTCTTGTGGTGATGCACATCCCGGGGACAACCAACATGATAGCCGACAAACTCAGCCGGGCAATCTTGATGCCTCACGAGTGGTCTCTGAAGCAGGAAATAGCGAAACAGATTTTCCGCAGATGGGGGACAGCCTTGCTGCGATCTTTTTGCCAGCCCGATCAACTCCAAATGCAGCAACTATTTCTCCCTCATCCCCCCCTCCGAGGGAGTCACTGAGAGATGCACTTGTTCATGATTGGCCCGTGGGTCTCCTTTATGCTTTCCCGCCCTTTCCTCTCATATCCAAGGTTATTCAGAAAGCGAAACTGCTGGGAAACAAATTGATCCTCATCACTCCTTACTGGCCTCATCAGGTTTGGTTCCCCTTCCTCGGGCCTCATCTACTAGACGACCCTTGGACTCTGGACCCAGTGCCAGACCTATTGATGCACATGTTAGGCTCTCTTCATCCCAGCCTCCACACCCTCAGTTTGACAGCTTGGCTGCTCCAGTTCCATCCCTAGTCAGGCTTCATGATTTCTCACCCTCTGTGACTCATATGCTTACATCTTCTCATTAACCCACCACTAGAAAGTTATACACCAGTAAATGGAGAAGGTACTCTATCTGGGCTGAGGAAAGGAATGTTGACCCTTATACTGCATCTGTTCCAGTGGTATTGGAATTCTTGTCTGAAATTTTTCACCAGGGCTCTGCTGCTGCCACAGTTAGGGTTCAGTTGGCAGAAATTTCAAATTTCTATCTGGGTCAACAGGAGTCTAATCTGATGTCACATAGGTTGTGTAAGACCTTTCTTAAAGGTGCCACTTTGTTGAGATCTCCCTTTCAGGAACCATATGCTTCATGGGATTTGAATTTTGTTCTATCCAAATTAACGTCTCCCCCCTTTGAGCCAGCTCATTCGTCTCCTGTGAAATTTCTGTCTTGGAAGGCTTTGTTTCTGGTGGTAATCACATCTGCTAAACGAGTTTCAGAGTTACAAGCACTGTCTGTAAAACCCCCTTATTTGATTTTACACAAAGACAGAGTATCTCTTCATAATAATCCATCCTTTGTCTGCAAGGTGTACTCCCATAACAACTTGAACTAAACTATAGAGCTTCCGGTGCTCTTCCCTAATCATTCCAACGCAGCGGAATACAGATTCCATCAGTTGGATGTTCACAGACAATTATGGTTTTATTTACAGCGGACCAAGGAATTTAGGAAGTCAGACCAACTATTTGTTTCCTTCTCCGACTCCAGATTAGGTCTCCTGGTTTCCAAAGTGACCCTCTCTAATTGGATCTCCAGTTGTATATCCTGCATTTATTCTTCTGATGGTAAGCCTTTACTTATCAAAATTAAGGCTCATTCCACGAGATCTCAGTCTACTTCTGCAGCCTTTCATGCCAGAGTTCCAATTGATAATATCTGTGCAGCAGCAACACAGGCTACCCCCCACACATTACTCATTACAAATTAGATTTGACCTCTAGGGGTAGAGCCTCGTTTGGTTCCATGGTACTCAGGAGTACTTTTCCATGAGCCACCCAAGAATAAGGTGCTAGGGACGCTGTCCCATATGTAAGAATGAAGGCGAGATAGGACTACAGAACATAAAGAAGTTATGTACTCACCATACCGTTCCATGTTTGTAGTCCATCTTGCTCTTCATTCTTACGAACCCATCCTCCTACCCCCATACTGGAAGGATCTGGAGACAGAAAATTTCTTCTTAATAAGTGGAGACAGATAGTTTTTTGTTTTTTCTCTTTATAGTTAGCAGCAAACAAGATCTGGGGATTGTACTGGTGCACCATGGGATTCCTACCTAGCCACGAGGCAACTAGAAGACTTTGAGCTTGCAAAAAGGCTGAGTCTGAGCCGAGGATCGGCTCCGAACCCATATGTAAGAATGAAGGGCGAGATGGACTACAAACATGGAATGTTATGGTGAGTACATAACTTCTTTTTTTTTTAAGTTACCCCAAGAAATACAACTATTAGTCCAGCAATTAAGACATCAAAAGGTAGAAAGATTAATGTTTAGGATTAGGAATAAAGACAATGGGAATATGGAATTCGATCCCAACAGAATATTGAAATCTTCAGGTCCTGTTATGCATAATTATACCAAAGGGAAGCAGAAGTATAAGTTAAAAAATGTGACATGATAGAATATCTGTGTAATCTAGGCCTACCATGGATAGGGTCAGTGGAAGGAGAAGCTCTATTAAGGAAGAAAAGTGGGGACGAGTTAAGGAGGGCAATGAATCAACAAAAAATGTGGAAAACCCCAAGGTCAGCTGGAATTTCCATAGAAATGGCAATGAATCAACAAACCCCAAGGTCAGCTGGAATTTCCATAGAAATGTGGAATAGGAAGGGGTTATTCCTGGTACGAATCTAGGGGAAGTACTTTGGGGGAAGGTGCCACAGTTGTGGTCCAGGTTGATAATGGAACTTGTTCTTATGCCTAAGGGAGGGAGGGATCTGACTAACCCAACCTGGAATTCCAGATTATAAAAAAAAAAAATACATTAGTCAGGATTCGAAAGAGATCTGTTTAGCTCTAAGACATGCTATGAACTCCACAAAGTTTGGAACCCTTGAATGGCAGTGCCTGCAGTGTTGTTTGTGTACCCCAGCTATGCCTCAATAGATGTTCCTGCACTTAAATGGTACTTGCTGGAGATGAGATGGGCAGGAAAGAGGCACATGGGAACATATTTTCTGGGACTGTGAGGATCTACAAAATTATAAACAAGATCTACAAAAATGAATCTGGGTCATAAAGGAAGATTACATCCTTACCAAAGAAATTATGTTGTTAAGTTGGGTAGGGAACACCTATCCCAGAGGTGTCAGAGCCATTATCTCCTTGTTACTGATAGTAGTTGAAAAGGGTGTTACCAGGAAATGGAAAACTAGAGAGACACCTAAATTGACAGAAATACTCACTGTCATGCCAGACATCAGATATTATTAGAAAAGAGACTTTTTAAATGTAAAAGTTTGGAAATCGATATTGCATATTTCAAACAATGCATTGCTGTAAATATTGTTCCTCAGGGACTTAGAATTTATAAGTTCCCTTTTGGTATTAATTATACTGAGGAAATTTTGTCCGATTTTGGAAATTATTTTAATGATATTGGCTTGGGTCTTTTGAGAAAAACTGTGCATTATTATGAAATGGAAAGGGAATGTGTTTTTAAAGAAGTGCAGAATTTGGATAGTAAAATTAAAAAGGATTTATTGTTTTCACATTACAGTGCTTTTTATTTTAAGATGTTAGACAGGATAGATAACAGATGTTTCAATATTTTCCAAAAGAAAAAACATAAAATCAACAGGGACCAAAGGGATTATCAGGATAAAATGGTTTATATAAACAAAAAACAAAGTTTTCAAAATAATAAGTTTAATAAAAGGAAGCCTTTAAATAATTCAAATTATAACCATGATAGAGACATGCCTCAACATGGGCATAGTTTAATTCATTCCCCTACCAATGATGGAGATGATATAGGTTGGTTAAATGATGTAGGGGAAATGGTACACCACGAAGAAGAGGATTTTCCCACTCTCAGACGCTCAGAAAGACTGGCGCAGTTTTATACCAAGGAGGGAGAGTACAACAGAAATTATTACCCACAGAAGAGAAAACAGACACACCACCACAGGTATCATTATTAAATAGAGATGGTACATTTATTTCTTCTATAGTTGAAAAACAGGTAATATTTCAGAAAGCAGGTTTCACTATATACAGTTATTCAGACAGGGTTATTACGGATGATTATTTCAAACTTTTTTCCAAGGGCATCAAATTTATTCCTACTAACAAGGGGGACCTAGTGGACAACATAGAAGCTTTAAAGTTGTATACAAGGAAGTTAAACCTTGCAATAATTATGGAATCTTCAGACAGCAATGATAACAATTCTGTTGCTGTTCACAGTACTTTAAACAAGAGGAGTACATACAATCCCCCCTTACACCCCCTTTTGGAAACATATGAAAGATTAGTATTGGAAGATTTATATGAGGAATTTAGACATAATAGGTTCAATGACTGGAACCTATCCAAGGAAGAATACAATTTATTATGTGACTTAAGAAAAGACAATAATATCTGGATTATGATTCCTGACAAGGGAGGGGGGATTGTAATTTTTCGTAGTATGGATTATTCAAATGCTATGTTGGAATTATTGTTTGATGAGAACACTTATAGTCATACTTCTAAAAATCAGATTAATATTTCTTATTCAAGAATTGACAGTTACCTAGATGAATATTTGTTAGAGGGTAGAATTAATCCTAGTGAATATGAATTCCTTTACAGGAAATTTCCTATCGTACCTGTTTACTTTGGTATTCCCAAGGTGCACAAGGATGTCTCTAAACCTCCTTTCAGACCCATTGTGGCAGCAAGGAGGTCTAAGATACATCCTTTAACTTTGTTCATTGATGCACATGTACAACATGAGTTCACAAGACACCCCATTTATTGAAAGATTCTTGGCAATTTTTAAAGAATGTTAAACAAGAATTATTTGAGGACAATCTAATATTTTTAACAATAGATGTCAAAGACTTATTTACATGCATTCCTAAGGATCAGGGTTTGTCTTTGTTTGAAGAGGTATTGTTCATATTTTCTGATTTAGAAAATGATAGGGTGAAGCTTATTTGTGAATTCATGAACATAGTGTTGGACAATAATTATTTGTGGTTTGAGGGGGAATTTTATCAGCAAATCACTGGAGTTCCTATGGGTGCAGCTTGCTCACCTGTTTATTCTAACTTAGTTTTACTAGGATGGGAGATTCAATATGTATTTGGGGGCCCTTTTTGGTCCCATATCAAATTGTATCTTCGTTACCTTGACGACATCTTTATTTTGTGGGGAGGTGTGGAAGATGACATATTTAATTTTGTCAACTACATTAATTCCAGTACAGATTTTTTGTCTTTTACTTTTCAATACAATGACAAAAGTATTAGTTATTTAGACACTTTAATAACCAAAGATGTACAAAATCAACGATTTAAATCCCAAATTTTTAGAAAAAAGACATTCTGCAATGCCTATTTGCATTTCGAAAGTAATCATCCTTTAGTACAAAAAGTAAGTATTATCAAAGGCCAGGCAATTAGGATTGCTAGGATGACTTCTAATCAAGAAGATTTGGACAATGAATTTGATTTGCTTGGAAAATGTTTTCAGAGAGAGGATATCCTTTGGATTTAATTAATTCCATTTTACAGGATATATATAATTCATGGGGGCGTAAGTATTCACCTCTTTTAGGTTCAGGTACTGCATTGGAACTATTGGGAGATAATAAAAGAAATAACAGTTCCATTCCTGGTTGTAATCTAAATACAGTTTGTGTCCTTACTCACAATATGAGAACACCAGCTATCAAAAATATTTTTGTAAGGAATTGGAATATATTAAGAACTAATGAAGCTATACATAACAAGGTTGGTAGTAAACCCACATTTGTGACTAGGGTGGGTAAAAATATGAAACAACTTTTAGAAAATAAGACAGGTAACACCGCCAAAGTTAATGAGGGGACTAAAAGATGTGGTATGTGTCATTATTGTTCCTTCATTAATGTTGAACCCACTGTAACATTAAATAATGTTATGAAGAGCAGGGTACATTTTATGAAGGGCAATTGCAATACTAGGGGGGTGGTTTATCTTGCTATATGTAGCACCTGCAAACATTTTTATGTGGGGAAAACAGAACGTCTCTTAAAAAATAGAATATATGAACACTTTTATGAAATAAAGACCAGTAAAAATACAAATGCATTGTACAAACATAGTATAGTTTGTGATGGTTTTGATAAATTTGTGTTTGGTATATTGGACATGGTTAAAATAGATATTAGAGGAGGGGACTGGAAAAATCTTTTGAAAAAGAAAGAAAGTCAGTGGCAGTTTAGATTGGCTTCCATGTACCCTCCGGGGCTTAATGAATCTGTTTCCTTGGTACCCTTTTTAATAGAAAGGTCAAACAATTTATGAATTTATTGTACGAAAATATAAATATTTATCCTTTGTTTCATTTTTAAAGTATTTTTATTTTTATTTAATATATATATTATATAAAAAAATCAATGTATTTAAAAGTAGATTTTAACAGACAATTTTAAACAATTTTTAGAATTAATTATATTTTTTGGTAAAAAATACAACATTTAATTACATTTCTGTACTTCTGTTTGATTCATGGTTCAGGACCCATTGTGCCAATGTAATAATTATTTTTATAATAGAATTGTGTTTTTAAAGTGTAGGTTTCTTTTATGTTTACTGCTTTAAATGTCTACAGTTTTTAGTGGTCATCAATTAGAAACATTATATAAGGTGATAATTAATTAAGATTAATTGTTTCTGATGAAGTCTCTTTTGTAGAGATGAAAGCGCTAAAACTAGTTGTTCAATAAAGATGGAGTGTGTTTGGAACATTTAAAATTGGCGTCCTGGATTCCTGGTTCACCCTATATTGATTTTTATGGTTCATTAGTTTGGTTCGTTTTCTTGGTGTTACTATTCTAATGTATTGATAAATGTTGTCTTTTTCCCTTTCTACTTTCTATTGCATAAGTCATTTAATTCAGAATGTTTGTACTTTGGAGTTTTTTTTTTTTCAGAAGTCTGTTTTATTTATTTCAAAGATAATTCACCAGCAAATTTACAACAGTTCAATGTACAAAGTGGGTCCATACAAACAAAGAATGCAACCATACTGGGGGTAAGACCATATTGATAATTTACCAGCAAGGTTACAATAAACAAGGAAATGGCACATAAACAACAGTACTGTTGATAGCTTTGCATTTAAAAAAAAAAAGAGTAGTGTGACTTGATATAAAGATTTTTGACTTTTAGTTAACCCACAACTATATAGGTTCATAGGTTCATAGATTAGTACTAAGATAACTGCCCTTGCGAGCCATTTTAAGCCTAGCCAATTATCTCTTGTGAGACTCAAACCCTACACCTTGTAATTGCAAGGCAAACACCTTAACCATTAGGCCTATACAGTATTTACAACTGCTATGATGAGAAATCTTGTAGAACAGGGAGTTTTACTGATGTCCTTCAAGGATGCATCTACAGTCCTTACATATGGGTTGTTCTGCCTCAGGCAGCCCTTCGGTCAGCCGGATTCCAAAGTCTGGGTCCGGCGTCAGCTGATGTCGCCCTTTTACCCGACGTCAGAGCGCCTGGGGTATAAAAGCGTCAGCCGACGCCATCTTCCTCAGTCTTTCTTGCCGCGAGGTGCCCAAAGCAGAAGCAGTTCGCAAGTGCCGGTCGGCCAGCTCCTGTGATTTCAGCTACCGAAGTCTTCAAAAAAGCTAAGTACCCCATTGGGGACTCTTTCTTGCCTCAGCCGATGTCAGATCAAACGGTTAAAGTTAATAATTGTTTATCTTGTGGGAAACAAATACCTCATAAGGATTTCCACTCTTACTGCTTACCCTGCCTAGGCCCAGACCACGACGTCTCGGCCTGTTCAGCCTGTGCTTCCTTCAATAAATGCACTCTTAGGCGTCGGGCAGAGTTTGCAGAGGAATTTTTTGGGGAAAATTTCTGTTATATAATGCCGTCGGAGCTTCCGACAGCTCATTTACCCAAAAAACGAAAGGATAAGGACCGACACACGCGGTCCGCGGTTTCGGCCGACCACGCCTAGGCCTACCATGAGTGTCTCGGTCTCTACTGAAGTCGAATCTTTACCGATTCCGACCGACGACACCGCACAACCGGTAACTTCGGTACCGGAGGCCATCCCTGAGTCGGTCATATAATTTCCGTCTGAAACTGGTGCTCAGGAAATATCCGACACCATTTCTGTTGATAAAACAACTCCAGCACGTGGGGCAGCCAGGCCTCCTGTATCCATGTCCATTAAGGCCTTTACATGGGCTAAAGCTGCTAAACAGCCAAAATCCCTCCCTCTCAAGGCTATTCCTCAGGGATCCACTACCGGTTCACAAATTTTAAGTTTGGCTGAAGACCTTATTTCCTTAATCAGGGGCTCTCAACCTCCTCCAGGCAAAAGGCCCAGGGTTGAGCAGACAGATCCCAAGTCTTCTGATGAGGCCTCAGATGACTCTGCCCTTTCAGACTACCAGGAGGAGGCCCTTCCGGCCTACGAGGATTCTGATGCAGAGGAATCTATTCCCTCGGCCTCCCCCCATGAAGAGTTTTCCTTTGGGGAGACACTTCACTCCATGAGAGAGCATTTCAAATGGCAAGGCCAGGAATTCTCTGATTCCAGGAAGAGGTTAAGGACTTTTTTACATTTACCTCGGCATAGACCTTTGGCTATTCCTCCTGTTTTAAATGTTATAGAAGATGTGTACTCTGAGTCTAGTATTTTCCCTGACTCCCTTCCTCTGGCTCCTGTCAAACCTGACAGGTACTACAGGGTCCCAGACTCACATCTATACCTTTACAAGGGCCACTCTGCTGACCCAGAAACTATTTCCCAGGGCCCTAAAGGGGTTACAACCACCACTGCCAAGAATCCACTTCCTTCTGAAAGGGAATCCAGGGCTTTAGAGAGATGGGGTAAAAAAGTGTATACTTCTTCCACTCTTTCTATGAGAGCATTAAATTGTCAATTCCATATGATACAATATCAAGAGTATCTGTTAGATGAATTGCATAAAAAACTATCCTCACCTGAACCCCTAGACTCAAAGCTTCAGGATCTGGTGCATAACTCTCAGCAGGTTAGCAACCATTTCTTACAGTGTGGTTATGATGCATTGGAAGCTTCATGTAGGTTAGCAATGACAGGTGCAGTCATCGTGGACATGCTTGGCTGAAGGAACAAACACTGCCAGATCATGTTAAAGCAAAGCTTCTGAATGCACCATTGGAAAAACAAAAGTTATTTGGTTCCACGGCTCAAGAGGTCTTAAAGAAATTTGAGGAAAAGGCTAAGTCAGTTCAAACAGTCAAAGATTTTCTCCAGAGGGCATGACAGGGGAACCAGATCATACTCACTGTGTCGAGGCCATTCGGTTTGGGAATGGTATCTCCAGCACTTTCTTGTGGTGATCACATCCGGGACAACACATGATAGCCGACAAATGGGGAATCTTGATGCCTCATGTGGTCTGAAGCAGGAAACCAACAGATTTCCGCAGATGGGACAGCCTTGTGCCTTTTGCCAGCCCGATCAACTCCAAATAGCAACTATTTTCCCATCCCCTCCAGGGAGCACTGAGAGGCACTTGTTCATGATTGCCCCGGGTCTCTTTATGCTTTCCCCCTTTCCTCAATCAAGGTTATTGAGCGAAACTGCTGGGAAGCAATTGATCCTCTCACTCTTACTCTCATCAGGTTGTTCCCCTTCCTCAGGCTATCTACTAGCGACCCTTGACTCTGGACCAGGCCAGATCTATTGATGCACATGTTAGGCCTCTTCTCCAGCCCCACACCCTCTTGACAGTGGCTGCTCCAGTTCCACCTGTCAGGCTTCATGATTTCTCACCCCTCTCATATGCACATCTTCTCATTCCACCCTAGAAAGTTATACACCTAAGAGAAGGTACTCTATCTGGCTGAGGAAAGGAATTGACCCTTATACTGATCTTTCCCGTGTATTGGAATTCTTGTCTGAATTTTTCACCGGGCTCTGCTGCTGCCACATTGGGTTTAGTGGCAGAAATTTCAAATTTTTCAACAGGGCTATCTGATGTCACATAGGTTGTGTAAGACCTTTTAAAGTGCCACTTTGTTGAGATCTCTTTCAGGAACATTGCTTGGGTTTGAATTTTGTTCTATCCAAATTAACGTTCCCCTTTCAGCCATTGTCTCCTGTGAATTTCTGTCTTGGAAGCTTTGTTTCTGTGTAATCACATCTGCAAAGAGTTTCAAGTTACAAGCACTGTCTGTAAACCCCTTATTTGATTTTCACAAGCAGAGACTTTCATAGTAACCATCCTTTGTCTGCAAGGTGTACTCCCATAACAACTGAACAACTATAGCTTCCGGTGCTCTCCTAACTCCAAGCAGCGATACAGATTCCATCAGTTGGAGTTCCAGACAATTATGTTTTATTTACAGCGGCAAGGAATTTAGAGTCAACCAATTTGTTTCCTTCTGACTCCAATTAGGTCCCTGGTTTCCAAAGTGACCCTCTATTGGTCTCCTTGTATACTGCATTTATTCTTCTGGGTAACTTCCTATCAAATTGGCTCTCCACGAGATCTCATCTATTCTGCAGCTTTATGCCAGAGTTCCAATTTAATATCTTGCACAGACACAGGCTACCCCACACATTACTCATTACAAATTAGATTTGACCTCTGGGTAGAGCCTCGTTTGGTTCCATGTACTCAGGAGTACTTTCCATGAGACCCAAAAAGGTGTAGGGCGCTGTCCCATTGTAATGAGATAGGACTACAGAACATAAGAAGTTAGTACCACTACCTTATGTTTGTAGCCCTTGCTTCATTTTACGAACCCATCTCCACCCATACTGGAAGTCTGGGAGAAAATTTCTCTTATAGTACGACATTTTCTTTCTCTTGTAGACAAACAGATCTTGATTTACTGGTGCTGGAAATACCGACACCATGTTATGTTTGACTTAAGTGAGGACAAGCTCTCACGCACTTGATGAGGCAGCCAGGCCACTGACTTTGGCTGTAAATTCCATCGTCCAAATTTAAAGGCAGGGTTTTATTCAAGGGTAAAGCTGTAAACAGCCAAAATCTCTCTAACTATCTCAGGGATCCACTACTGGTTCACAAATTTTAAGTTTGGCTGAAGACCTTATTTCCTTAATCAGGGGCTCTCAGCCTCCTCCAGGCAAAAGGCCCAGGGTTGAGCCGACAGATCCCCAGTCTTCTGATGAGGCCTCAGATGACTCTGCCCTTTCAGACTACCAGGAGGAGGCCTTCGGCCTACGAGGATTCTGATGCAGAGGAATCTATTCCCTCGGCCTCCCCCCCTGAAGAGTTTTCCTTTGGGGAGACCCTTCACTCCATGAGAGAGCATTTCAAATGGCAAGGCCAGGAATTCTCTGATTCCAGGAAGAGGTTAAGGACTTTTTTACATTTACCTCAGCATAGACCTTTGGCTATTCCTCCTGTTTTAAATGTTATAGAAGATGTGTACTCTGAGTCTAGTATTTCCCCTGACTCCCTTCCTCTGGCTCCTGTCAAACCTGACAGGTACTACAGGGTCCCAGACTCACATCTATACCTTTACAAGGGCCACTCTGCTGACCCAGAAACTATTTCCCAGGGCCCTAAAGGGGTTACAACCACCACTGCCAAGAATCCACTTCCTTCTGAAAGGGAATCCAGGGCTTTAGAGAGATGGGGTAAAAAAGTGTATACTTCTTCCACTCTTTCTATGAGAGCATTAAATTGTCAATTCCATATGATACAGTATCAAGAGTATCTGTTAGATGAATTGCATAAAAAACTATCCTCACCTGAACCCCTAGACCAAAGGCTTCAGGATCTGGTGCATAACTCTCAGCAGGTTAGCAACCATTTCTTACAGTGTGGTTATGATGCATTGGAAGCTTCATGTAGGTTAGCAATGACAGGTGCAGTCATACGTAGACATGCTTGGCTGAAGGAACAAACACTGCCAGATCATGTTAAAGCAAAGCTTCTGAATGCACCATTGGAAAAACAAAAGTTATTTGGTTCCACGGCTCAAGAGGTCTTAAAGAAATTTGAGGAAAAGGCTAAGTCAGTTCAAACAGTCAAAGATTTTCTCCAGGTCCAACCACCAAGATTCAGCAGAAATTGGCCTTCTAAGAATTGGTCCTTTCCAGGCACAGACAGATTTCAAAGAGGCAAAAACAGGGTTGCCAGAGGTAGAGAGGGCAAGCTCGAGGCTCCTACAGAGGACGTCAGTGGCAGCCTCCTAACCAGAGAGGTAGTGCAGGACCTACAACTACTGCACAAGGACCGCCATCCAGGGCTCAATTGGAAGCACCTTTGAGCGGAAAGCTATCTTTATTCTCAGAAAATTGGCACAATATTACAAAGGACAAATGGATACTGCAAATAATAGACAAAGGATACAGATTCCATTTTCAAACATTACCAAAAAGACAAGGCATGCCAAACCTGCCACCAAATCAAAGGGCAGAGGATTTCAAGCAAATTTCCAAACTACTACAAATGAAGGCAATAGAAAAGGTTTCTTACACAGAACAAGGCCAAGGATTTTATTCCAGACTATTCCTTGTTCCAAGAAAAGAAAAGCAATGGAGGCCTATTCTGGATTTCATTGTGCCAAAATTCAAAATGCTGACCTTACAGCAGCTCCTTCCCATGCTGGGCAAGGGGTCCTGGCTGGTAACTCTAGACCTCAAGGAGGCATACCTGCATGTCCCTATCAGACAAAGTTGCAGAAGACACCTCAGATTTCTTGCAGGTTCAGAGCATTATCAATTCTCAGCATTGCCCTTTGGCTTATCTACTGCGCCCAGAGTATTCACGAAATGCCTGGCATCAGTAATTGCACATTGCAGACTTCAGGGGATTCAAATATACCCATACCTGGACGACTGCCTTATACAAGCGGACAGCCAACAAACATTGGTAAAACACTTGAACTATGCCATCCGCCTACAAGGCCTTGGGATACACAGTCAACATTCAGAAATCAAGACTTGTTCCATCCCAGAATAATTTTCTGGGTGCAAAGCTGGATACAAACACCCAAATGGCTTTTCTCACAGAAGAAAAACAAGAACAATTACCAGATTATTTCAGAAATCTGACAACACAAACCCAGCTGACTGCAAGGAAAATCCTGCAGGCCCTGGGTTTCATGGCATCTTGCATTCTTCTGATTCCACAAGCAAGGCTGCATATGAGGAAACTACAATGGTACCTAAGGAGTCTATGGTCTCAACACAGTCACAGCCTAGAAGCTTTGATCCCCCTCATTCCATGCCTTCAAAAGGAATTTCTGTGGTGGGCACAAGCAAGTCAGTCAAACATGGGCCTACCTTTCAGCAAGCCTCATATCAGCCAAACCATTACAACGGATGCCTCAGACCATGGATGGGGAGCTCACATGGAAGGCAGATGCATTCAAGGGCAGTGGACACAAAAGGAATTGCGCCTGCACATCAACCAAAAGGAAATGCTGGCAGTGATACATTCAATCGAGGCCTTCGAACATTTTCTGCATCAAGGTCACCTGCTAATAAAGACAGACAATACCACAGTTATGTGGTACATAAACAAGCAAGGAGGTACCCATTCCTACCCTCTTTGCAGGCTGGCAATGAATCTTTGGGAACTTTCCCTAAAACTCAATATAGAGCTGCATTCCCAGTTTGTACCAGGAAAGGACAATGTACTGGCGGACAGCCTAAGCAGAAACACCATGGATCCACACGAATGGATGTTGCATCCAGACATTTTTCTTCAGATAACACAATCATGGGGAAGGCCGGACATAGATCTTTTTGCCTCCCCCCACAACCATCAACTGAAGAAATTCTTCACAAGGACATACCATCCTCAAGCATGGAAAGTGGACGCCCTATCCTTCAGCTGGAATGCTCTAACAGTGTATGCATTCCCACCTCTTCCGTTAATGACCAAGGTCTTACTGAAGATCAGGACAGAGCAACCAAAAGTGATTCTGATAGCTCCGGACTGGCCAAGACAATACTGGTACCCACTGTTAAAGAGCATGTCACGCACAAAACCGTGGCCTCTACCACAATGGCCACTTCTGACACAGCACAATTACAAAACTCTGCACTCCAGCCTAAAAACCTTGCAGCTGACAGCCTGGAAAATACCTTGACTCCTCCCCAGGATAAACTATCCAGGAGGGTAAAGGATATCATCATGGAAGCTTTGGCCTTCCACAAGAAAGGCATATTCAGCAGCAAACAAGATCTTGGCATTGTAACTGGTGCACCATGGGATTCCTACTCTATGCCAACTTGCAGCCAGCTAGAAGACTTTGAGCTTGCAAAAGGCTGAGTCGGAGCCGAGGATCGGCTCCGAACCCACTCATGTATGTTCTAGAAGAAGGGCGAGATGGACTACAAACATGGAACATTATGGTGAGTACATAACTTCTTTTTTTTTTTTAAGTTACCCCAAGAAATACAACTATTAGTCCAGCAATTAAGACATCAAAAGGTAGAAAGATTAATGTTTAGGATTAGGAATAAAGACAATGGGAATATGGAATTCAATCCCAACAGAATATTGAAATCTTCAGGTCCTGTTATGCATAATTATACAAAAGGGAAGCAGAAGTATAAGTTAAAAAATGTGACATGATAGAATATCTGTGTAATCTAGGCCTACCATGGATAGGATCCGTGGAAGGAGAAGCTCTATTAAGGAAGAAAAGTGGGGACGAGTTAAGGAGGGCAATGAATCAACAAAAAATTTGGAAAACCCCAAGGTCAGCTTGAATTCCCATAGAAATATGGAATAGGAAGGGGTTATTCCTGGTACGAATCTAGGGGAAGTACTTCAGCAATGTATTGTTTGGGGGAAGGTGCCACAGTTGTGGTCCAGGTTGATAATGGAACTTGTTCTTATGCCTAAAGGAGGGAGGGATCTGACTAACCCAGCCTGGAATTCCAGATTATAAAAAAAAATACATTAGTCAGGATTCGAAAGAGATCTGTTTGGCTCTAAGACATGCTATGAACTCCACAAAGTTTGGAACCCTTGAATGGCAGTGCCTGCAGTGTTGTTTGTGTACCCCAGCTATGCCTCAATAGATGTTCCTGCACTTAAATGGTACTTGCTGGAGATGAGATGGGTAGGAAAGAGGCACATGGGAACATATTTTCAGGGACTGTGAGGATCTACAAAATTATAAACAAGATCTACAAAAGTGAATCTGGGTCATAAAGGAAGATTACATCCTTACCAAAGAAATTATGTTGTTAAGTTGGGTAGGGAACACCTATCCCAGAGGTGTCAGAGCCATTATCTCCTTGTTACTGATAGTAGTTGAAAAGGGTGTTACCAGGAAATGGAAAACTAGAGAGACACCTAAATTGACAGAAATACTCACTGTCATGCCAGACATCAGATAGCTGGAACTGAGGGTACATGGAGATAAGATGAGAAAGCATCTAATCGATAAATGGAATACTTGTTTGGTGTTAATTGGGTCACAAAAACAGCAGTAGATTAATAAATGGTCAACATAACATAGATATCAGGGGTATCTACTCACAACTATCTGTGGTTCAAATCTAATATCGTGGGCTTACAGTGATTTGATGCTGAGCCTAGAGCATCCATATGTGCATAGTTTTGGATGGGAGTTTTAGACCATTTGTTCCTTTTTTTCTTTGGTTGTATGTATTAGTTTTACTGTTAAATATACATTTTTGTTATATGCCAAAATGTCTTAAAGTACACCATGCATGAGAACTGCACAGTCTGTATATCTTTGAACTCTTAATAAAAAGTTTATATACAAATATATATTTAAATAATTTCTATCTTTTAATATTGCTATTCAGCTAATTTACATTTATTAGAAAAGATTAAATAAATTTGGAGTTACTCTTGTAATTTAGTAAAACTATGTTTTCAGATAGCTATGGAACTAGCTTCTCCTAACATCATGTTTCCTCAGTTTTCTTTTCCATGCTAAAGTTTTAATTCTAAATATATACCTATCATATTTAACTAGTAAACTATTCTTCATTTCAAGCATCAATAATACCAGAAAAACTACAGTCTAAACCTGTGTATAATACATCCATGGAGTCTGACCCGACTCCTAGCTTGAATATAATTGCCTAATCAAGCTATTTTTAAAGATCATCCTTCAGAGTAGCACAGCTACTTATGATCTCTCTAATACAGTCTTAATGATTAGAGCTGTTGAAAGGCAATAATAGATATCTTGGGTTACTATTCTAATGTATTGATAAATGTTGTCTTTTTCCCCTTCTACTTTCTATTGCACAAGTCATTTAGTTCAGAATGTTTGTACTTTGGAGTTTTTTTTTCAGAAGTCTGTTTTATTTATTTCAAAGATAATTCACCAGCAAATTTACAACAGTTCAGTGTACAAAGTGGGTCCATATAAACAAAGAATGCAACCATACTGGGGGTAAGACCATATAGATAATTTACCAGCAAGGTTACAATAAACAAGGAAATGGCACATAAGCAACATAACTGTTGATAGCTTTGCATTTAAAAAAAAAAGAGTAGTGTGACTTGATATAAAGATTTTTGACTTTTAGTTAACCCACAACTATATAGGTTCATAGGTTCATAGATTAGTACTAAGATAACTGCCCTTGCGAGCCATTTTAAGCCTAGCTAATTATCTCTTGTGAGACTCAAACCCTACACCTTGTAATTGCAAGGCAAACACCTTAACCATTAGGCCTATACAATATTTACAACTGCTATGATGAGAAATCTTGTAGAACAGGGAGTTTTACTGTTTCGTATGTTCTAGTTTAATATGAAACTGCAGAATTTACCCTGCTTATTATATTGTTACATATTCAGAGAACAGAAGGTAGTGATTATTATAAGCTAACATCTGTAATATTTACAAAGAGTATTACTCCTTAAGAATGTGGTCAGTGAGAAAACCCAAAGCTTCTGGTAGTAGGAAGAACGTTTTTTACTATTTCTTATCATTTTATGCGAGGTGATGTATTTGAGTGCCATGTTTCTGTATCCCTCCCATGCTAATTTGAATCTATCGAACCAGGTTTGAGTGATATAAAGTTTCACTAACAAGAAAAGAGTGATAATGTGGAATTTCTGCTTGGGTATTCTGTCTGTGGTAATGTGAAGGATTGCAAACTCCCATGAAATAGTAGTTTTTCCATATCCCATCTTTTCTAGCCTGACTCTTAATGAACCCCATAGATTTTGAGCAAATTTGCAATACCAAATTATGTGAAGTAGGTCTGCATGCATCTTCGGGCAGAAAAGACAGAAAGGGGAAGCTTTAGAGTTAAATCTGTTCAGTCTAATTGGAGTGAAATAAGCATTATTATCAATCATTAATTGTGCATATAGTAGATTTCTAAAAGGAGATAATTTATCAGTATTTTTTGTCACATGTGAAACTTATTCCATGGTAATTTTATTGTTTATTCCATTACAATATTTAGAGAATAGGGTACAGGCTTGATATTTTGTTATTGTAATTAATCTGTACACAGAAAGCATTTTCTGTTTATACAATAGACATCTCAGAATCTTTAAAGTATTACCATCCATTTGCACATCTTCGGGTATGTTTTTGAAAGTTGCAATGAGTTCCATGATTTGTCTAATGATGGTAATGTATTTTTTGCTGAAGTTGAATTTTTCCCTGATTTCGTTGGTGGTTTTATTTTTAAGTTTGTAGACGTCCCAAATTACGAAGTTTTGATTAATGAATATTGGGCTAGATTTAACATCTTAGTCCCTATTGTTAAGTTAGGGTTTAAATGAATTGGTTGTAATAGCTGTAGAATATGTGAAAGGCTTAGAAATTCAAAATGTTCTTGGAATATGAGAATTTTATGATTAAGTTATGTATTTATAATTTTTTTTTAAGTTTGAAATGTCCATGAAGTGGAGGGCTTTGGGGTTAAGTCTGTATTCTTTAATGTGATTGTGCCATATTTTAACCCACAGTAGGAACCAGTCATTGCTCAATGGATTATATTCAGCAATCTGGATAATTCTTTTGGATCATATTATGTTATAGTACAATTCAAAATCTGGCAACCCCATGCCTCCTTTATTTGTTGGTAGTATTAATTTTGTATAACTAATTCTGGTTGTTTTTGGGTACCAAATAAAATTGGATAGGTCTTATTTACTTTTTTTGAAAAATGATTTACAAATTTCAATATTAGTGGCATTGAGCTGGTATAGAAGTTTCGGAAGAATATTCATTTTAACTATTTAAGTTTTAGATAATAGTGGGAAATTCATGTTTCCCATCTGTGCAGATCTGGCTTTGCAGCCATCCATTTTTAGAAGGTTATTTTGCATATTTGATTTATGATTATGCTCAAAGTTTACCCCTAAGTATTTAAGTGAGTAGCTTGTTTTAATAGAAGTGTGTGGAAAATACGCTAAATTATTACCCATGGGGTTAAGTGGGAATAGGATTTCAAGGTGCTGATTTCATAATTTGACACTTTAGAAAAATTCTCAGTAGCATTTAGGATTTTGTTTAGGTCCATATTTGGTAACTGAAAGTATATGTTAATGTCCTCTGCATATGTTGTTAAGGTTAGGTTATTATACAGAATCTCTGGAATATGGTGGAATGTTCTTTGTTTTATATATAGAAATAAGGGTTCAAGGTAGAGGTTAAAGAGACAGGGTGAGGGGGCAGCCTTATGTAGTACCATTAATTATTGTTATTGGGTTAGACTGTGTCTTGTTCAAGAAAAGTGTCATGGTGGAGGACTTGTAAAGCATTTTAATTAGTTCAGTGCATTCTTCAGGGATATTGTAATATGACAGTGTTAATCATAGAAAATCTAAGTATACTCTGTCAAATGCTTTAGTTGCGTCCAAGGTGAGAGCATATCTGGGGTGTTTATCTTTCCTCAGTAGTTGAATAGCTGCATCTAGAGTGAGAGTATTGTTCCATGTTTGCCTGCCCATCATGAAACTAGATTGTTCAGATGATATGCTGTATAGTATTGTTTTGAGTCTGTTGGCCAAAATTGTAGTCAGAATTTTTATATCTATATTTATAAGAGCAATTGTCCTGTAGCTCATGGGGTTCTTATTATTAGAGTTAGGTTTTGGAATGAAGATAGTCTTAGAGTTATTAAGATAGATGTCAGTGAAACCCCTTTTAGTAATAATTTATTTTATTTTACATTTATTGACCAGGATAGTCCCGACTGGATACATGTCCATTTTCAGTGGAGGCCCGGGGAGAAAGCTCCACAAAAATAATAATAATAGTGCAATAATATTCAAAGAGAGTAAAGGATTTAGATACATAATTTCAGAAGGTCTAACACAGTAGAAATACACTGGCACATGCTAAAGGTTAACAGAGCAAGAAAAAAATATGAAATAGATCCTTTCACAAATGTAAAGCACAACAGGAAAACAGTACAGTATACAGAAAGGATAAACTCAGTAGGCATAACTGTACATTATGACATAACACAACAGATGAATGGAATATCTGGCTTGTTAATTGCCTGATAAGTAGAGAAAGACCAAGTTGTTGGATTGGGTTAGTCAGGGTTTAGGCAGGGGCAGAGCCAGTTAGTTTTAAAGTATATTTTGAGGTCTTTTTTTAAATAGGGGAAGAGATGTTTCTTGGGTAAGAGTTGCAGGAAGTAGGTTCCAAATTTTACCAACTGAGTTAGCAAACAGGGAAACACCTGCTGTATTGTTGATTTTAGGGTTAGGATTGATAGTTTGTTGGACGAACGAAGTGGCCTGAGAGCATTATGTGGGCTGATAATACTCTTGAGGATTGGGGTATTGTCAGGTTGGTTGAGTACTTTGTGTGCTACTGTAAGTTGGTTGAGCTTTAAAAGGGAAGGAAATTCCAGCCAATCAAGTTAGGTTGTTGCAATGGTGAGTCCTGTATGCCATACCTATGGCAAATCTAACTATATGGCAGTAACAGGAATATAGTTTGCTGAGGCTAGCTTTAGGAGGTTAGTAAATACCGGTGAGGCATAGAGGAGAGGGAGAGAAGATGGGTTTGTGCAATAGCAACCCTAGCGAAAGGGGTGAGGAAAGGTTTGACCTTGTAGAGGGATCCTAGTTTTTTGTTAATGGACTTAATAGTGTGGTCGATATGCACGTCAAATTTGAGGTTAGTATCTATTAGTACTCCTAGGAGCTTAGTGGGGTCATCTGGGGAGATGATTGTGCCATTGTTAGACTTAATAGTGAAGAATGGATGAGTGGATCGAGGGGTAGGTGAGAAAAGCAGCAGCTTGGTTTTGTTGGGATTCAGGAGCAGTTGTCGATTAGTTAGCCAGTTTTCAATATTGTTAAAGGTATTCTGGGTTAGGGATAGCAGATTTGTTTGTGAAGTAGAAGAGCAAATCAAGGTAGAATCGTCAGCATATTGGATACAGTGTGCATTTGAAATGGTAGTATGAAGGTCGTTTATGAAGATGGAAAAGAGGAGGGGACCTAGTATAGAGCCCTGAGGGACTCCTAGGGTGACTGGGAGATGGGATGACAGCTTGTCTGGCATAAGACAGCCTGCTGTCTACCACTTAGATAGGATTGAAACCATTGTAGTGAGTGATGGTCCAAGAAGACCGCTTTCAGGGTACTGAGCAGTAGCTGATGGCTGACCATATCAAAGGCCTTAGAGAGGTCCAGAAAGAGTGCAGATGATAGTTTGTTGTTTCGATTAAGGTTGATGACATTGGTGAAAGATAAGAGAGCTGATGAGATACTATGATGTGGTCTGAAACCATGCTGGGAGTCTGTGAGAAGTTTATTATGGTTAAGGTAGTGCATTAGTTGTTTGTGGACACATTTTTCTAATATTTTTGCTAGAGGTGAGAATATGGCTGTGGGCCTAAAGTTGGACAATTCTATGGAACTACTTCCTTTATATAGGGGTATTACATGTGATATTTTCCATGTTGATGGAATGGTTACCTTGGAGATGGATCTATTAATGAGGATTGAAACTGGGAGAGCGATGGCAACTGCAGTTAATTGCAGGCACTCAGCAGGGAGGTGGTCGACTACTGGAGTAGTGGGTTTAATTTCTTTGAGAAGGGCTCGGATGAGGGTAGTAGGGATAGGTTGGAAGCTAAAGGAGAGATGAGTTGTGGGAAGATTTAAGCCGTCAGTATTGTTATTTGAGGTAGGGTGGGGGGGCAGGGTAAGGGGGTTTAGGCTTGGTAGTAGTGAGTTGGGTGGCTAGTGTCTGGGTAGTTTCAGTAAAGAAGCAATTGAATACATTGGCGATAGCTACTGGTGTTTTGTCAAAGGCTGCTGATGGGGTGGGAGTGGTGGTACGGCCTGGATGGAGGAGGTTATTTATTCCAGCCCAGAATTTTTGGGGTTTGTTTTGATGCTTTTGTTGTAGGTGCATATAGTAGTATTTTTTGTCTGATATGATGGAAATTTTTAGTGCCGTTTCTTATTTGACGGTATCTGATGAGAGATCTATTGGATCTCTAGAAGTATGCCAAGTGGTCCAAGCCTTGTTTCTATGAGTTATTTTGGTTTTTGTAAGTCTAATTAGTCATGGGGCAGTTCAAGTTTTGGCACGGACGGTGCGTATAGGGGCATGGGAGTTGAGGATATTGAGGAATTTAGTATTAAAGAAGGCCACGGCCTCATCTAGTGGGAGTATTTTAAATTCATACCAGTTGTAAGCCTTGAGATCATATAGGAAGTTGTCTAGTTTAAAGTTTTTATTTTGTTTCGTGTCACTTTATAGGTGTGTTGATGAGTGATCTCAGCTTCGAATTTGATAATGTAGATGAGGCAATGATCACTTAGGTCATCAGGTAGTGTGCCTGAATGGTGCATCTGTGGGTCACCACTGATCAGGATCCAATCTAGGATACTACCTTTGTCTTTATTTTTGCTATACCTAGTTGGGAAGGATATGGTCCGAGTAAACCCATGGAGATTTATGTGATTGCTGGAGGCTTTGGAGGAACAGGTGTTCCAGTCAATGTTAAAGTCACCTAAGACAATGGTTTCTTGGTGGTAATTGCTGGCTAGCCAGTGTAAAATATGTTCTAGGGTGTTCTAGGGTGCTGACATTTTTTCCAGGGGGAATATAGATGCTGACAATATATCTACATTTATTTTTATGTATATGTATTTGTAGTTTGGTGGTGAGAATTTCAGCGTTATTTACTTGAGGAGGCTGTTGGGTGTCAATAGTGACTGTGAGTTTGGACATAAATAATACAGCTACCCCACCACCTTTCTTGGATTTCCTGTCTAACCTAAGGATGTTATGTCCTGGAGGAGTTACTTCAGTGTCTTTAGCTGCTGGTTTTAATCAGGTTTCAGTAAGGTATTTAAGGAAGTGTAGAATGTCAACAGTTGTCTGATGAAGGGGTTGATCCCTGAAAGCGCTAACCTGTGTACTGTTTGTACTGTTCTACTTAAATAAATCTCCTAGCTGTGGTACTGTCGGTGTGTCTTTACGTTTGTAGTTCCTTACTTTCCACTGACAGTTTTGTGCCTAGAGAGGACTCTGTGCATCCACCAGTTTTATTGTTTAGCCTTCTAATGTTAAGATGGCAGGCCAGTAAAGAGTTAGGATGCTTATTTAACAGAGTATAGTAGGCAGTATTGTTAGCCATAGAGCTAGAAAATTATATAATTTCAGGAGAATGGGTGAGAGTTTGGATGCAAAGGTTTTGTAAAAATTAGAGGTGAACTCATCAGGCCCAGGAGATTTATTTAACTTTAGCTTCTTAATTACATTTGTAATTTCTTCACTTGAGAGGGGTGCTTTCAGCAGGTCAGCTTGATGATTTTCAATTGTTGGAAATTTTATATTGTTAAGAAAACTTTTGTTTCTGGGGTCCATATAGTTTTGTATAAATTTCTACAAAGATATCCATTATTTCCTGATTTGTATTTGCTGTTTTTTTGTTGTATGTTATTTTGGTTATATTAGGAGCTGACTGGTGTGCATTTATTAGTTTTGCTAATACTTTGGATGTTTTTGTGTCAGGTCTGCATGTCTAGTGAGAAGTTTCATTTCTGTAAAAGAATAGTTTTGACTATGCACCATATATAAATCTTTTTGTAATTTCAGCAGATTATTTTCCAGTTCTAGGTTGATGTTATGTTGGAGTTTTTGCTCAGTTTCTTTAATTTCAGAATGTAGTTTAATCTCTTTATCCATGATTATTTTTATAATAGGGTGATTTGTGAATTAAAATGCCTCTTATCCTCGCTTTCATTGCAGCCTACCATATATCAAAGGGTATATTGATGTCTAGAAAGTTAGTCATCAAGAGAGCTATTTCCTGTCCGATGTCTTGTTTTAACAAAAGGTTGGGGTTTAGGGACTATACAAAACATTTAAAGTTATCTTGAGTAATTTTTGACCAGTTTAATTTGAGGTTTATTCTAGAATGATCCAAGAGAAATCTCGATTCAGCACTATAATTAAGCTCTTATTTTAGAAAGGAATCTGTGAATAGAAAGAAGTCTATTCTAGAACATGATTTGCAGTAAGGTGAGTAATATGTGTAATTTACTTTAGGATTAGTGTCCGTTTTGAGTTTGTAGGGATCTATTAGTGAAAATTCTGTAACCAGGTCCTCTAATGTTAAAACAGGTTGAAGGTCTCGAGGGTTTTTATTATTTGTCCTGTCTATTGTAGGGTCTTGCACCAAATTCCAGTCTCATCCCAATACATATTAATGTTCTGGGAATCTTTTTAAGAGATTGTATATCTCAATAATAAAATCTTGTTGTTTAGTACCGGGGCCATATAGGTTCAGAAATAAAAAGGGTCTAGTGAGAGGTGCTTTTAGACAGGTAAAGTAGCACCACCTACCCTTTTCATCCTGACCGAAGTCTAAAATATTCTCTTTAAAAGAGGCTTTGATAATAACAGCCATGCCTTTTGAGTTGGTACAACTGTGCAAAGCTATTATTGAATTTATCCATTTCTTCTTCCTGTCGCTATCCTAGTCCCCATTCATTAAATGTGTTTCATGGGCAAAAATGACATTAGCATCAGACTTAGATTTAGTGCATAAATAGCTTTTTTTTTCTTAGTTTCCTGAAGGCCTCTAACGTTCCAATAATCTATAGACCACATTGTTTGTTCACAATAAACTTAGGTAGCATAATAATTTATTTGGATTTTAACTCTTTCTTTAGAAAGTATGCAAGTAATCTGTAGTAGAGACATGTCCATATTTGTCACTGTAGCATCATCAATCTCCAAAACCATCCCCAAGCCTAACCCCAAAAACAATTGATCTAAGGGGAGAATAGCACTGAAAACTTGTTGTAGTTCTTTAACAGCAGAAATTATCTTCATACATATTACAGCCATAATGAGAAGATCAAGTTTCAAGTGTGAATAATAAAACAATAATGTATACAAAGTCCAAATCACAAGATGTGATGGTAACTATCAGCACAAACCTCTACATCATCGCTCCAATTATAGCTGTTAATAACGTGGCATAGTAAAACATAGTGCAACATAAAAATCTGCTCACAAGAAACATAAGTATTAAACATGAAAGAACAGCTTAATGCCGATATTTTAGGTGGATGAGCGCCATACACAAGTTATGCTTAACGAAGAGTTCATCAAGTTATCAAGACCCATAAAGACTCTGGAAATAGCAGCAAAATTGTGTATAACTATACTGGAACCAACATTATTTTCCATATTTTAACGTATCAGTGTCTAAACAGCCTGAAGGTATTAGGATCATAAGAGGTTACTAGGCTAATGGCCCTGGGGCCCTTACAAGCCTAGCCAAGAGGTTATCCTCAAAAAGGAAACCTCAGTCAGAACCTATCACCCCTCTCAATGAGGGACAAAGGTGGACCCCCTGGGACAAATTTGTGTTTTCCCATCCACTCATCAAGGTTGCACTTGAAGAGGGCCAGCGAGGTACTCTGTTTGACATGTATAGGCAGTCTATTCCAGAGACGGGGCAGCCTCTGGGAGACCAACCTCATATTAAATTTAGGCCTGTCAAGCAGGTAATGCGTGAGGCGTTTAAATTACAGATATGGAGCATCTCTAGTAGGGCAGGGTCCGATATTGCCTTGTAGGTGAGACACAGATCACCTCTGAGCAATCTATATGATGCTGAGTAAAACAATAGTGATTTAAGGCTGTCTGCATAGGACAGGTGTTGGAGGCAATGGATTCTCTTTGTGAGGTATTTCTGTGGCCCTTCCAGTTGGTGCAGGTGTTTGGAGAGGTACATACCAAATGGGGCGTTTTACTCAAATATGAGTCTATTGAGGGAGGAGTACAAAGAGGTAATAACCTCCTTTTTTCTGGATGCAATCCCTTTACTTATGAGATGAACCCAGTAAAAGGCTTTTCTGACCACTGCCACCACATGATGGTCAAATGTGAGATTGTTGTCAACCTGAGTACCCAAGTCTCTCACCACGAGTTGTGTGTTTAGGGGGTTGCTGTTGATGTGGTAATCAGTAGGGGCCATGTTTTTGACAAATCGTCGTATGATAATACATTTTTTTGCGTTTAACTTACAGCCATGATTTTGGCACCAGTTATATGTAGCTGTGAGACCCTCTTGCAGTATGTTGGCATCATTTGGGGAGTCAGTGACAGCAACCAACTTACAGTCATCCGCAAACTTGGTCAGCCACAGGTCCTTTGTCTTTTCCTGGACCTCAGAAAAGTAGTTGCCAAACAGTAGGGGTCCCAGGACAGATCCCAGGGGAACACCACTAGTGACAATTAGGTAATCTATTATTTATTACTCTATTTGGCTGAATAATGCCTAAGATTATGTTAGTATGCAGGTGTTCAAAAAAATAAAAAAAGATATGTGTTCGATGCTCTCATCTCCAAAACATTGCCTGACTCCATTTAATTCTTGAGGCGGAGCATTTCAGTTGTTTCTGATAGTGACAGGCAAGTCAGGATTAGTCTTTGCAATGCGACCAAGCAAAGCTCTGCAATGGTAAGCTGTAGGTCTAAATAAAAATGCAGTACGTACTGAACCTGGAGGAAGAAACAAAGTATCTCGTTTCACCACATCTCATTAACAGCCACTCAGAATGGTAGCGTTCGGTTTTCAGCTTACCATAGTTCAGTTTAATTCTGCACAGGAACTATTCTGTTTGATTTAATTCAGAACTGCAATCACCCAATTTACCAGTGATCACTTTCCGTATGAATGCTGAGTCTTAAGGAAGGAGGAAGTAAACAAGATGGTGTTGCTGCCTATTCAGTCCTAAGGGGAAATAAACTTGTGCAGTACAGCCAGGGTTGCCAGATTTCTGACTGGCCAGGCAGTGACAAAGTGAGGACCAACATTTAGATATTTACACTTGATCAGTATACGCACAAATTACAATAGATATGTTTTTACAGTGGTATGCAGCACATCAGTTACAGTGCAGAGAACAAACAAGAAAATATTAATTTAAAAATAAAGGTAATTAATAGATTTGTGATGTACAGCTAAAATTTGGAACATAGGTAGAATACATGCATAGTACACAGGTACAGTACATACATTATGCATTTTGCTAAAGAGACTGTATTAGAGCATCCCATGAGTCAGCACATTTAGGTTAACTGTGGCAGTTCATTAAAGGCTCTTTTATAAAAAATGTTTTGATTTAACTAGGTGAGTTGGTACTGTATTTATTTTCTTTATATTGGAAGCAAGGGCGCCCGCAGGCAGGTGCAAGGGGGTGCACTTGCACCCCTAGATTGGCTAGCCGGACTTCATTTTTCTTTAATTAAAAAAAAATGTTTTTTTTTTTTTTTCTTTGCGCCAGAGCGGAACAGGTGTTTGCGACATGATTTCATGTTCTCCGTCTGTGCGACTGTTGGCTTCGCCTTTAGCTTCTGCCTCCTCCACCCTGCGCCAAAAATTCCAAATCCAAAAGATGTTGGGACGAGCGCAAGTGAGAGGTAAGTGTGTGTGTGTGTTTTTAAGTGTTTGAGAGGTGTGCAAGTAAGAAATAGGTAGTTAGGGCGGGATGTTAAAAGATGTTGGGACGAGTGTACAAGTGAGAGGTAAGTGCGTGTGTGTGTTTTAAGTGTTTGAGAGGTGTGTGCAAGTAAGAAATAGGTAGTTAGGGCCGGGATGTTAAAAGATGTTGGGACGAGCATACAAGTGAGAGGTAAGCGCGTGTGTGTGTTTTAAGTGTTTGAGAGGTGTGTGCAAATAAGAAATAGGTAGTTAGGGCGGGATGTTAAAAGATGTTGGGACGAGCATACAAGTGAGAGGTAAGTGTGTGCGTGTGTGTTTTAAGTGTTTGAGAGGTGTGCAAGTAAGAAATAGGTAGTTAGGGCCGGGATGTTAAAAGATGTTGGGACGAGTACAAGTGAGAGGTAAGTGTGTGCGTGTGTTTTAAGTGTTTGAGAGGTGTGTGCAAGTAAGAAATAGGTAGTTAGGGCCGGGATGTGTGGACAGGGTTGCCAGCTTTTCAAATGTCCAAAGTGGGACATTTTGGTACAGACATCAGATTTTGCAGGCGAAACATACCCAGCCAGTCTGAAGGATAAAAACTTTTTCAAAATAAAAGCTTATTTTTGTAGCATTTTATGTTACTTATTCTGTTTCTTATAATATAACAGTCAAACTGCTCACACCAAAGCTGGAGCACTTGTCAGAACCAAGTGAAAAAGTATTATACACCGGGTTTAAATCAGTATGTCTCCTTGAAGCCTATTTTAAAACATCGCAAATAATGCAGTTTTATTATATACATTATTGTATATATTTTTTTATATACATTCATTTTTTATATATATTCATATTTTATTTATATATTTAAATGGCCATAGTTAATAGATAGGATTAGTTGGCTATTTATGTATATTAGGCTGTTATATATAGATCTGCACTGAGCACTTTAATATACATCATACAAAGATTTAGACAATATGTGGTTTTATTTAATCCATTAAAGTTTTACTGTTTTAAAATAATGTAAAGTAATTAAGTTAATATATATTGTAATTCTTATATGTTTAGTTTATATATTAATGTTATGGGTCCTTTTATGAAAGGCATACATATAATATTTGAATCTAAAGAGCTTTTAAAATGCATTAAAATGGACTTATTTGCAGAAATGAGGTAACTGAATGGCACTGTAACAAAAGAAAGATGTTGCTTTAAACTAAGATATTTAATGGTTAGTTAATTGTTTAATTATATCAATTAAGTATAATGTATAGTTATATAAACTGAAATAACAGAGCTTGTAATAGAATCTGATGAGGCGTACTATTGCTACGCGAAAACGCTCATTCCTGTTGGTTTTATTCATGGAATAAAGAAGAAGTTTTCGTATTTTTTACTTTATCTGGACTTTTTGCAAGTTAACAGCCTTTGTTGTAGTTGCACTAGACACGATGCATTTAGGCTTAGCTCTCTCTATTTTACTGAGTAAGTGACACGAGATTGTGTTTATGAGTTCACGCTAATAGAGACGTGGAGTATAGCTTTTGAGTGCAACGTAAGGGTTCCACAAGCAAACTTTTTGGGGCTTTGGAGTTGCAGATAGCCACATTAAGGTTCTTATATTTTATATGGTATATATATATATATATATATATACAGTCAAGCATTTTAGTGATGTTGTGGATGTAATGGTTTTAATTCTGCAGACATATTCAAAGGTATTGGAAGTTTAATGTTTGACAGCTAAAAAATATGCGTTTTATATCACGCTGTACCTGTAATGTCAACTTAGGTACAAAGTGGTATTTTTGATGTGTACTGCACTTTTTAAAAGTTGCTTTATCTTGTGTCGCTTATGCTTCTGATATATATTCTTATTTGGAAGTTAATGATATGTGCTTTCTTAACACGCTGCAAATATACTGCCTAGTTAGGTTTAATGTTCCGCTCTTGATGAACTCTGAGTTTTGCAAATGTTATATGGTTGTGTGGCGCCTATGTTTCTACTACTAGTTTGAGAATGCAAAATGCGATCAGTTAGTTTGTCTTGTTTAATAACTGCTGTCTTTTATGTACCAGATATGCTGTTTTTTCTGTAATACGGGCTGATGTTTATCACTCATATAGGATGCATTGTGAAAAAGTACACATTGTTTGCTTTTGTAAATAAGATAATGGCCTGAGATTGTGCATTTTCAGAGTTTAGTTATACGCTTAAGCGTAATATGAGTGTAACGCAATCATTTTCCCATTGTTTTCTCATTGGCTAAGAATTTGACCAATAATGGGTGTACGTAGTATTTTTAAATCTGTGTACTGGATGTTGAGTTGAAAAGTCTGAAGAAGCCTACGGGTGAAAGCGCTTACTATAATTAAAGCTTTATGAATTTAACTGAAGAGCTCTTGTACATTTTTGTATTGTCTTTGAAGAGTTGAAGTACCTGAAGCTGTCTAGTCGTTATTGAGTGTGCCATTAGGTTCCTACACGCGAGTTTATGCTTGGACTTTATATTTATATTTTTATCTTGGCGGTAATAGGAACCGTACTCTGTTGGCTGGGTGTCCTTCGTATCCTTGGTATTAGAACAGTATTTTCATTGTCATTTCCGTGGTGGATACACTTGTGTTTCTTATAATATCTAGGTGTTTCAGATCATACAGAATAACTGTTTGATACAACTTTTACATAAAATATAGGAAATAATTTTTCTCTAAAATCTCAGGACATTTGCCATTTTTACAAATTCTTTGCAGGACACAACTGTCCAAAGAGGGACTGTCCCTTGCAAAGTGGGACAGGTGGTAACCCTTGCATACCAGGATATCAATGGCTGAAATAAATGTTTCATGAGCCTTACAGCCTTTATTTTTTTCTTTTTGTGACAAATTAATTTGTTTATGAATTTCATGAGTATTTTATCAGCACACTTGTTTTCTGAATGTTAATGAAGCTCTCATAACAATATTAATATCATGTAATCTGTTAAAAGTATCAGCACTTTTAAAAGATTTTTTTAAAACTGTTTTGTTAGGAGAAACATGCTTCCTGCAATTTGTGACCACTCGAATGTTCATTCTGACATTTAAAAAATGTCCCTATTTATGTTAAGCTTTGGACATATTTCTTGCACTAAGAGGTTGTGGTGAGTGTGTGAGTGTGTAATGTCCTAGTTAGAATTATCAGGTGGAATTTATTTTCAAGTGCATTATAAGGAATTGTGAGCTTCAAGGAAGATAAATTTACTGCTGCTCATACTAAGTCTGCTTAAAATGTGCAACTGTTTAGTTCAGCAAATGGTATCACTATTGTCGTATAGAATTTTAAAGCAGTGTTAATAGCACAGCAGGTAGCATACTTGCATCTTGATGTAGAAGGCTATAGGTTCTACTTCCACAGCATGTAGATTTGTATTTTAAGGCGATGGGGTGCTGCAGTCCTGAGTATGTCCTCCTTTGGAGGAAATATCTAGCAACTATGAACCTGTTTTTCAGCTTGCCACCCATTCCCTATTGCAGTATACTAGCTTACCACTTTTGTTTAATGTAGCATGGGCAATTTATTCTTTAGGAGTAGTAGGCACTGAATTGTAGATATGATTGCATAAGATATTTACATAAGCATAATGGTTTAGACATACAATTAAAAGTATAGTATGTAGTAACATTTGATTGTTCATACAGTATGTTTAGTAGAGATAATGCTGAAGATGTACTAAAAATAAGACAAGAAAGGAAAAACTAAAAAGCACTAGCCAGATTGTCAAAGCAGGAGAATATAGACAAGTTCATGTGAGATTCATTGACATTTTAAGGGAAACTGTGAAGACTGTGCATAAAACACATATTTCTATCCAGAATTCATACCTCAGTCTCAACCTCTTAGAGCAAAAAATCTGGACAAAGATTAAAATGATGGGGGAACAAGTAGAGAAAGATTTTAAATATTGCTCTTACAAACTTAGAAAGTTGATAGAATAATAGGATTTGCATTAGCATGAAATTGCTGTAGGATGTGGAGTCTTCGACTCAAATGTTTATTATTATTTAATGACTTCAATCCTCAGCTATTTGCCATAAAAGTACACATTTTAGGAAGAACACACAAAAAATAGGAGGCGAAAATCTGTTCAGTTGAGAGGTATAATGGTGCTTACTGCAGTATTAAGTTTTCTTTGCATAAACATGTACAAAAGCAAAAATCAACTAGTTTTATGTATTTATTTTTTGTTGTTGTCCAGGTTAGTATGATGCACATGTTAATCATTAGTGTAGCTGAAACACATCAGAAAATGTTTTTTTTTTTTAATCCCATACCTGACACTTTTTTTTGTTTGTTTTTGTTCAGTAACATCATTGATAGAAGATCTGCAAGATATTGACAACAAAGGTAGTAGTAGCCCATTGGATTCTTTAGGCTAACTTATTACTTCAAAGCCAATGCATCAGACAAGAAGCGATCATTCAGATATAGTAGCAATATGATATAGTTCATTACTGACGGCAATTAGTTTTCAGAATTCTTCACGTTGTAGGTTTTGCATCATTTTAAGATGCAGATAAAATAAGTTGAACTGAGCAGTGTTAATGGTAGAAAAGCGAGACGTCAGTGAAAAAACTAAGGAGTCAAGATAGGGAATAGAAATACTTGTTCTGTAATAACTCTCAAAATCCATGACTACTGTGTTTGCTCGGTGTGTCGATTGCAAATCCTTGATAACACTAACTCAATACTAAATTTATCTGCTAGTGATCTTGCCTTACTGAGAATGTTATTCCTAAAGTGATGTTCTTCATCTCACATTGCTGCAGTCCTTACATATGGGTAGTCCACTGTCCTCGGTCGGCCCGAATACCAAAGTATTAGGCTGACGTCGGTCAAGGCGCTTAGAACTGACATCAGGACGTCAGGGTACAAAAGCGCATGACCGACATCATTTCCTCAGTCTTTTTTGCCGCATGGTCCAATGCAGAAGCAGCATTGCAAGTGCCGTTCGGCGTTCTGAAATTTTTCGAGTTCGGAGTTTCAGACCGAATCCAAGTTGGCTAAGTACCCCGTTAGAATATTTTGTTTTTCTTGCCTCAGTGTATTACGGATGTCAGAAAAAGTGAATAATTGTATTTCTTGTGGGAAACAGATACCATAGGGATTATCATTCTTTGTGCATTCCTTGTTTGGGGCCTGAGCACGGCGTGGGTGTCGCTTTGTGCTAGGTTTAATAAGCGCACTATTAAGCGAAGGTTGGATTGTGCTAGGCTGGTCTTTGGTAAGCGGTGCAATTATAATATGCCGTCGGATACTCCGACGCCCGATTCCACGAAGAAGCGCAAAGACAAAGCGGTTAAACCCAGGCAAGATGAGTCGTCCGTTCCGGATGCCGGTTCTTTAGAGGCTTCAGTGGAACCGGTGGCTCCGACGGAGGCTTCTCTAGAGTCTCAGGGGGAGACTTTGATTTTGCAGGATGTGGCCTCTCAGGAGGCAGGTCAGGCGGAGGGGGCTTCTCAGGTTTCTGTACTCCCTTCCCTTCCCAGGGTGGTTAGGCCTTCTCCTTCTGTTTCCAAGGCTTCTTCCAGAGGCAGGCCAGGTTTAGCTTCTGTTGGTGTCAGTCCTAGTTCAGCAGGGTCTGTGCCTAAGAAGCACATGCTTAAAATGGCAGAAGATTTGATTACTCTGATTAGAGGTTCTATGCCCCCTCCTGATAAGAGGCCTAGGGTGGAGCCAGAGTTGGAAAGTTTTGAACAGGCTTCGGATAATTCAGAGTCTTCAGCTGAAGATTTGCAGGAGTTCACTCCTTATTCTGATTCTGATGCAGAAGATTCCACTCCTTCTGCTTCTCCTCCAGAGGATTTTTCTTTTTCAGAGACACTTCATTCTATGAGGGAACATTTTAAGTGGGAAGGTCAGGACTTCTCTGATTCATGGAAAAGGCTTAGGGAATTTTTGTTTTTACCTCAACATAGGCCCTTAGCTATACCCCCTGTTCTGGATGTTGTGCAAGATGTGTTTTCAGAGGCTTCACTTAATCCTGATTCTCTGCCTCCTGCGCCTGTTCGGATAGGTATTACAGGGTGCCTGAGGCTCATAAATATCTCTATAAGAGTCCTAGGGCGGACCCAGAAACTATTAGCCAGGGACCTAAGGGTGTCAAGGCCTCTGTTGTAAAGAATCCGGTTCCTCTAGATAAAGAGGCCAGAGCTTTGGATAGATGGGGAAAGAAGGTCTATACATCTTCTACCTTAGCAATGAGGGCTTTGAATTGCCAGTTTCATATGTTGAAATATCAGAATTTTCTTCTTTCTCAATTGAAATCTAAGGTGGATGCTCTGGCAGAAGGCATTGAGTGTAAAGAATTACAAGATTTGGTGCATGTCTCTGAACAGGTGGGTAAGCATTCTTTACAGTGTGGTTTTGATGCTGTGCAGGCCTCTTCTAGGGTGGCTGCCACTGGTTCAGTTCTTCGCAGGCACGCCTGGCTTAAGGATCAGAATTTGTCTGACCATGTTAAGACAAGGATTTTGGATGCTCCGTTACAGTCTGAAGTGTTGTTTGGTCCACCTGTGGAGTCAGTCTTGAAGAAAATGGAAGACAAGGCTAAGTCTATGCAGACTGTTAAAGATTTTTTGCAGGTTCAGCCTCCGAAGTTTACTAGAAATTGGCCTGCTAAGGGGTGGACGTATCCTTCTTCTGATTCTCAGTCTAGGGGTAGATCTAGACGTGGTAGGGGCAGAGCTCAGAGTTCCTTCAGACCTAGAACATGGAGTTCACCTGCACAATCTTCGAGTGAGGGCAGGGGCCAGTCCTTTCGTAAACAGGCCCAATGACCTACTTTTTCAGCTGCCAGATCCTTCTTGCCTGGCAGCACCTTTGGGAGGAAGGTTGGCACTCTTCAAGGAAAATTGGCTTTTAATTACCCAGGACAAATGGGTACTGGATATCATACACCAAGGTTACAAGTTTTATTTCCATACCTTGCCTCCTTTCAAAGGCATGCCAGACGTTCCTCCTCAGCAAAGATTAGAGGCTCACAAACAGATTTCTCTACTTCTTCAAATAGGAGCTGTACAACCGGTCCCTCTGTCAGAAGTGGGCCTAGGATTTTATTCTCGCCTGTTTCTAGTACCAAAGAAAGGGAACACGTGGAGACCAATTTTGGATTTATCTATCCTCAACACATATCTGGACATTCCCAAGTTCAAAATGTTGACGTTACAACAGCTTTTACCTCTGCTGGGCAAAGATCACTGGATGGTGACTCTGGATCTCAAGGAGGCTTACCTTCATGTTCCTATCAGACCCAGTTGCAGGAAGTATCTGCGTTTTCGGGCTGGGACTTTTCATTATCAGTTCTCTGCATTGCCCTTTGGCTTATCTACTGCGCCCAGAGTGTTCACAAAGGTTCTGGCTCCAGTGATAGCTTTCTTCAGGCTAAGAGGAATACAAATCTATCCTTATTTGGACGATTGCCTGATTCTGGCTCAAGGAAAGAACAAACTTCTTCACCATTTACAGTATGTGATGGCAGTGTTAAGATGCCTAGGGTATTCTGTGAACGAAATAAAGTCCAGTCTAGTACCCTCTCAGGACATGTGCTTTCTGGGTGTGAGACTGAATACAGCATCCCAGATGGCCTTTTTGACCCCGGACAAACAAAAGAATCTTTCTCTTTACTTCCATCAATTGTCTCGTCAGTCCAGGCTGACTGCAAGGACAGTCCTTCAAGCCTTGGGGTTCATGGCATCTTCTATTCTGGTACTTCCCAATGCCAAACTGCATATGAGGAAGCTACAATGGTATCTCAAAAATGTATGGACGCAACACTGCCAAGATTTAGACACTGTCATTCAGATAATACCTTGCATTCAAAAGGAATTTTTGTGGTGGGCTCAGGAATGTCACCTAAACAAGGGACTCTCTGTGACCTGACCAGAGGCGAGTCAGATTCTAACGACAGATGCCTCAGACAAAGCTTGGGGAGCTCATCTAAATGGAAAATGGGTACAAGACACGTGGCCTGCCAGACTTCAACATTTACATATCAACTTGAAGGAGATGTTAGCAGTCCAATTTGCATTGATAGCTTTCAAGGATTTACTTCTTCCAGGACAGGTGTTGATTCAAACAGACAACACAACTGTCATGTGGTACATCAACAAGCAAGGGGGAACACATTCATACCCTCTATGCAGACAAGCAATGATTTTGTGGGAGACTGCTCTCAGTTTACAGCTAAATCTTCAGGCAAGGTTTCTGCCAGGAGCACAGAACTCCTTAGCAGATGTGTTGAGCAGACAAATAATGGATCCCCACGAGTGGAGATTGGATCCTCATGTATTTCAGGAATTGACAGTGTTATGGGGAACTCCAGACATAGATCTGTTCGCTTCTCCACTAAATTACCAGTTGCCAAAGTTTTGCACGAAAAGGTTTCATCCCACAGCTTGGAAAGTGGATGCTCTCTCATTCAATTGGAGCAATCTACACGTATATGCCTTTCCACCACTGCCTCTCCTCCCAAAGGTACTCCTGAAAGTCAGACAGGACAAGCCAACCATGATTTTAATAGCTCCGGATTGGCCTCGACAGCACTGGTACCCATTACTGAGAAGTCTGATACGGGAGCCTCCATGGCCTTTCCTTCGATTCCACACCTGCTGTCTCAGGAGAACAGTCACTTACTCAATGTCAAACTTCAATCCCTGCATCTAACAGCCTGGCATATTCTGTTTTAAACCCTGGAGGGTCTCAGCTTCCACAACAAGTTTTGAATGTTATTTTGGAGGCCAGAAGGCCTAGTACAAGGAAAGTTTACGCAGATAAATGGAGGAGATTTGTAATTTGGAGTACAGCAAAGGACTTTGATGTTTCTAAACCTAACTTAAGTGTTGCTCTTCAATACCTTACTGAGTTATTGGACAAGGGTTTGTCCTTCTCCTCTATAAAGGTTCATGCTGCAGCAATTTCTGCTCACTATGATTGTGACCCACCATTATTTTCTCATCCTTTGTTTAAGCAATTCCTTAGAGGGGCAAAGAATATAAGACCCCCACGTAGAGCTCCTACTCCTGCTTGGGATCTCAATTTTGTGTTGGAGAAACTCACTCTACAACCTTTTGAGCCTGCAGCTACTACCGAGTTGAAATTTTTATCATGGAAGACTGCTTTTTTGTTGGCCATTACCTCTGCGAGAAGGGTTTCTGAATTGCAGGCCCTTATGGCGGTTGAGCCTTTCCTAATTTTCCACAAGGATAGGGTATCTTTGCGTACTAACCCTTCCTTTATGCCTAAAGTGGTTTCTAGTGTGGCTTTAAACCAAACTATTCATTTGCCTACTTTTTATGCAAACCCCCAAAATAAAGGGGAAAAGATTTTGCACACTTTGGATATACACAGACAGTTGCGATATTATTTGAGCAGAACTAAAGGATTCAGGCAGTCTCAGCAGTTGTTTGTTTCATTTGCTTTGGGTTCTCAGGGCAAACCTGTTTCAAAACAAACTATTTCTAAGTGGATTGGTTTTTGTATTGCTTTCTGTTATTCCCATCATGGTAAGGAAATTCCAGCTGGGATCAGGCCTCATTCCACTAGGGCTACTGCCACTTCTACAGCTTTTTAAGGGGTGGCTACTAAAGATATTTTGGAGGCAGCTACTTGGAGTTCAGTGCATACTTTCTCTAAGCATTACCACCTTCCACTTTACTCTAAATCCAGGGCTGGTTTTGCCACTGCAATTTTACAAGGCATTTTGGCAGCTCCTAATGCTTTCTAGTTTTGCCATCCTCCCTTACCTCTGCTTTGGGATTCTACCCATATGTAAGGACTGCAGCAATGTGAGATGAAGAACATAGTACAGTTTTGTACCTACCATAAATGTAGATGTTCGAAGATCCACATTGCTGCAGTCCAATTTACCCTCCCTCCTCCCCCTCTGTGGTTTGAGGTGGTTGTGTGGTTGGGGTTGTACATATTGTAAATATTGTTAGTGCAGGGGTGGTTGGTTGTTCTTTGCTATTTTTGGTTTTGGCCTTTAGTTTTAGGGCCTTCTGACATCTGGGGCAAGAAAAGACTGAGGAAATGACGTCGGTCATGCGCTTTTGTACCCTGACGTCCTGATGTCAGTTCTAAGCGCCTTGACCGACGTCAGCCTAATACTTTGGTATTCGGGCCGACCGAGGACAGCGGACTACCCATATGTAAGGACTGCAGCAATGTGGATCTTCGAACATCTACATTTATGGTAGGTACAAAACTGTACTTTCTTCAGCATTGTTGCGGTGCTCCTTGAATATTTTAATAAGTCTGTTGATGTGTTGTTGAGCCTCTACTATATCAAGTTGAACAGACTGAAACATCTGGGCAACAGGCTCAAGAACTGATGAGTAATTTGCAATAATGAAGAGAAAAATAAGAAATGTGCACGATGAGCAAGCGCTGAGTAACATATGTGCATTTTGTCTGGTTTCACCAGCAGTGCTCTTCTGAAGATCAGCCAGGCAGTCATATATTTTCTCAAAGTTCTGACTAAACACATGAATGGATTTATATTTCTCGGTCCATCGTGTCTCACACAGAAGAGGTATATTTTGGTGCCAATGCTCGTCGTTTTGGACTGTCATGGAAAAAATAATCTTGATAACATCAGCAGCACTATTCATTTCAGGAACATCATTCAGATCACTGACTACAAGGTTTAGTCTGTGAGATGCGCAGTGGATAAAGGCTGTTTTTGGATACTTTTCACAAATCTTTGCCTGACCACCATTCTGGATGCTTGCCATTATGGAGCAGTCGTCATAGCCAGTCTGAGTAATTTTTCCAGGTCTAGACCGCACTTTATGCATTCACTGACAATGACATTTGATACAGACTGTGCATCTCTCACGACAATGGGAACAAAATCTGCAAATTCTTCTCTAATACAATCATCATCAGCAAACCAAATGCCCAGTGACAACTGCTCAATGTCTGAAATATCTGCAGTTTCATCTGCCAATACACGAAATCCAACTGCCCTGTTTGCTGCACAATCTCCTTTTGAAGTATGTGTTCGTATTCTGCCAACAGCTCATTTTGCACCCTATGGGATATGTACCAAGCATTTCCTGCACCTGTTTCACTGTGCTATTTCAGTATTGTCACCAGCTTCAATACGAAAATCTAACAAGTAACAAATTTCCACCAGAGCCTTCTTTTCCACAGAGAGGAATGTCCAGGGTTGCACAGTAAATAATGGTAGATACAATTGGTTCCAAATTATTTTGGTTCTCTGCAATTTGTTTTCCTACTGCTGCATCTGGCTGTGGAATAACAGCTGTTTCTGGCTTCTGTCGTGTTCGTGTATGAGAGAAATTTACAGCATCTTCAGTAGAACCTCTGTGCCATGATGATTGCATGTGATTTCTTGCAAGACTCATTAAGCATTATATTTTGTGCGCACTAGTGATGAAGCTGCCTTGCAACCCACGGTGAAGTAACTGAGGAAATAATACACAAGTTAAGCAGAGTGGGCCTTTCAAGAGAGGAGAAAATGCAAGCCATGGTGAGTACTGAGGTAACCAACTATATCTGAATATAGTTGGTTAATAAATAATGACATGCATTTCATTTTCAGACTTCATATCATTCAGAAAATTTAATTCCAACATAAATCCTTTTATTCTAGCAACTTTCTAATGTGTCCCTAGTTTTGGGCCTTTATCCCCAACGTTATAACAGGCTTTGTCCAGATTTCTTGTGTTAACAGATTGAGAGGTATGGTGTGTATGTGTGTCTGTATGTATAAGAAGGAGGAAGCATTCCCCTCAGCTGTCCAGGTTTTTGGAGAATGTCCAGATTTTTCCCCATATTCCTCCTAAAAAGTATTGAAGTTGCTAAGTAATGACAGACATTTGAGTTTTAGATATAATATCCTTTAGAAAATGCATACTAGCATAAATCCTGTTATTCTAGCAATGTTTTAAGTTCATGAGAGCAATATTTATAATCTGTTCGATTTTACTTTAGGCTTTGTCCAGATTTCTTGCACTTAAAGGTTGAGGTGTGTGTTAGAGAGTGAAATGCCCTAGAGTTAGCAGGTGGAATTTATTTTCAAGTGCATTTTCAAGGAATTGTGAGTTTCAAGGGAAGAGAGTTTTACTGCTGCTCATGCTAAGTCTGCTTAAAATGTGCAATTGTTTTGTTTAGCAAATAGTATCACTATTGTGGTATAGAATTTTTAAAGCAGCACAGCAGGTAGCATACTTGCATCTTGATACAGAGGGCTGTAGGTTCTACTCCCATAACATGTAGATGTGTATTTTAAGGGAGCTGCCTAATAACTATGTACTTGTTTTTCAGCTTGCCACCCATTCCCTATTGCAATATACCAGCTTACCATTTTTTTAATATAACGTAAGCAATTTATTTTTCAAGGGCAGCAGGCAGTGAATTTGTAGATGAAACAATGAAATATAAAGTTGTTTTCTAGCAACAACCTCTTCACTGGTTTCAGATCTCTTTAATGTGGAATTATTCAGATGAGTTTTACTTCTGCAAAGATTCTGCATATTGATAGATGTTGGTGAATTGTATGACAGAAGTTTGAGTAGAGTGGTCCTTTTATTGTTGAAATGTTCTGAATTGGCAGGTTGTCATTATTGGTTCATATGATTTGTTTCATTGCTTAAAGGAAAAATGTTCAGAACTATAAATTTAAAACACACTCTAACAAGTGGTGCTGTATTATACAAGGAATATAATTCAATTATTATATAGTATAATTAATAGTACAATTAATAGTCAGGAGGGTGAATCAAATAACTTTTGCATGGTTCTAAAATGTGTGCAAGGAGCCTATGATTTGAAAACAGCCCAAAGGTAAACTTACCCTGTCACTGGCTAGATGCATTTTCTTTGAACGCGGGTTTCAATGTTTCGGTGAATGTGGGTTTCAAAGGCAGAGAAGTTTTAATGCTAAGTCTCTTTTCATTGTAAGACTATTGCTTTGTTTAGGTTTAGTAAATGTCTATCGGTGTTTGTGCTATAAAATTTGAAATAAAAGTTGTAAATGAAATCCAAATATCTGTAATCATTGTAGAAGTAAAGCATAAAACAGTATGCACACTGAGAGATTTGAACAGTGTCTATGACAAATGGGGAAAAATAGCCAAGTATTGGGACACTGGAATGGCTGCGTGGGCAGGGGTGGGGCTGAGTGGGCGGGGACACCAGAGGGGTGGGTCTACATGGGCGGGGCTTGAGTTTGCACCCCCCCCCTGCAAAAAATCCTGTGGGCTCCCTTGATTGGAAGCACAGAATATTAGGGTATTTTATTTGGAATATGATGTTTTTATGAATCAGGAAAGCACAGTAAGGAGAGAGCATTTGTCTTTTTTAACTTTTATTTGAAGTGGAAGATCTTGTGCAAATGTGATTTTATAGCCATTCCACATGATCGATCTCTTGGATTTGGCTGCATCCGTTATTTTCTGAACATGGTAATAATTCAGCAGCGTGGCATAAATTTGCCTAGGGTTGTCAGTATTTTGAGATTTATGGAGCACTGTATGGGCTGTCTCTATCGCTATTTCTTTAACAAGATTTTTGTCATCCAGGAGGGCACAGAATATCTGTTTAAGTGCATCTTGTAGCTTTGTCTGATCATACACCTCGGGAACTCCTCTGCTCCATGCTTCGAGATCAATTAGCTTTTGATTTATTTCTTCAATAGCTGCATCCTTAGCCTTTAATTGTTTTTATAGTTCTTCTATCTTCATTTCGTTTGGTACTGACTTAGTTGAATCCAGTCTTGAAGCAATATGGTCAAAAATAATGGTGCCAAAGCTTGATAGCTGGTCTGAGAAGTTTTGGATTGCAGTCTGGATGTTTTCAGTTCCTCTGTATTGCATGCTGTATCAGTCTTAGGTTTATTCTTTGATTTAGGAGTGTCTTGCTGTTTTGATGTTTTCTGCCTTTTTACAATCACTTCTGTGAGAATTTTGATTTTATTTGAGAGTCCATTTGCTCGGGAATGTTAGCCATTTCAGAGTGCTCTGTAGTTGAACAGAGTTCTTCAAATAGGAAGTTACAGGACTGGATATGCATGTTCTGAGCTGCAGACTTGCTTCCAGCAGACCTGTTTTTTTTTTTTTTTTTTTTGGAACAGAATTGCACTCAAATTTGCTTACGCTTTCTTCCTAAACATTAGAATTGCTTCAGATTTACTTGTAGGGCGTTTGGAGCCAATTTTTTCTGTCCTGTAATGGTTATAATTGTAGTTTTAAAAGGAAAGGTGTGGAGCTGCAGAGAGAGGGTGTTTACAGTTATCAGCCATCTTGGAATCCATTGTGCTTTGGAGTTATCAAAAATACTTGCTTAACAGCAATTCTGCTAAAAATTGCTTCCTAATGAGGATTTGATTTTTATTGTTGAAATGTCATTGAGCATTCCTTTTAAACTGGTTTATTCAGTTTATTTAAAAGTTCTTATGAGAAAATGGTGCTTTACTCAGTTGCTTTTCTAGTAAGGTTTCCAAGTTACAAACTCATGTTTTGGAGCTATACATCATTCACCATAAAAGTAGGCTATCCCTTTCTACTAACTAAGGCTTTATCAACTTTTGCAATGAACCAACATTTTCAGCTTCTTTCCTTATATCTATCTTCATCTTAAAGATCCATGGAAAATACCCTTCTTCTCATGAACCCCAAAAGACAGCTTTTCACTTACCAGAATTTTCATTTATTTGTACAGTAAACTCTCAGTTAACTGGAACTCAAGCAACCTGCAAAAATATCAAAGAGATACAGTACAATTTTCATGTGTTCCACTTTCTGCCCCCCCCCCCCCACCACACACACACACACACACACACACACACACACACACACACACACACAGACAAACCTACCTTATGTTTTTAGAGTTTTTAGAGTTCAAAAAGGAAGATTAGGAATAAATTCTCTCTCTCTCTCACCAACCTGAGAACATGTCAAACCAAACAACTAGTAAAAGGTACAGTATTAGTCAGGCCTGTTTTTAATAGTAACTCTCAAGCAACCAGAAACTACAGTTATCTGGCATCTACCAATCCCCATAGGTGGCGGTTAACTGAGAGTTTACCATATTTGTTATGAGGTACAACTGTGGTCCATGGACTTGCTTCCAATTCAGTCCAGGGAAGAAATACAGTAAGTTTTGTAAGAACAAAGTATACATCAGTGGTCAGTTACATACATAATAGAAACATAGATGAACATCCTGATGCAGAATGCAGTTATTATAGCAATAACCCACGCCTGGGTGTGGGTAATGCTGGATTTACCCATGGTTGGCGTGGTTTGGTCCCGGCGGCCAAGCCCTCAAACAAAGCCAACCGTGGTAATGGCATTACCCACCCAGGCGTCGCTATTATATCATGACATTATTTAAGAAAAGAAACTATTACTTTTCTTAAATAATGGCATAGTATAATGCCTGTTTACTGCCCTTCGCAGATGTCTGGCATCCGCGGCAGTTCTGTTGTACTGTGCGCCTCGCGGTACATCAGAGCTGTGAGCAAAAGCAATGGAGAAAGCAAGATCTCTGTTGCTTTTTTTTTTTTTAAGCTATGTTAAATGGGTTTAACATAGCGAGACAGTTAAAATAAGCAACGGAGATGTCCGTTGCTTATTTTAAAACTGTCTCGCTATGTTAAACCCATTTAACATAGCGAAACAGTAAAAAGCAAAGGAGATCTTGCTTTCTCCGTTGCTTTTTAAAACTGTTCGCTATGTTAAATGGGTTTAGCATGGCGAGACAGCTAAAATAAGCAACAGAGATCTCCGTTGCTTATTTTAAAGCTGTCTCATGTTAAACCCATTTAACATAGCGAACATAGAGTTATACTAATGGAAAAAGTCCGGCGACGGACCTTTTCCATTAGTATAACTCGATTTACAATGTGCACGCTGGCCAATCAGCGTGCACGTTTTGGGGGGGGGGTCATGGTATAATTGCAGTTAATAGTGTACACCGTATTCTTACAAGCAGATATGCTTTCTTTTTGATGTTTAAATTAAAATCGGACATTCTTTGATTAAATTGCCTTAAAGTAAAAGAGAGGTTTGGAAAAAGAAGCAATAATTGCGAGTACAAGAGAAATAAGAGGAGCTATGTGTTTGATGAATTGAAGGATGGGAGCAACGAGAATTTAATTTTTCTTTACAGAGCTCAAGTAATGTGATCAACTAAATTCATTTTTATGAGCAATGTTTGGTAGGGTGAAAATGAATGAGTGTACAAGTGTACATTTTATAAGGTGTAGCTAGGCAAATAGGATCATATGAGGTTCATAGGACTTTATTAGGCTATTGGCCCTGAGGCCCTTATAAGCCTAGCCAAGAGTTTAGCCCATGTTTAGAAAAGTCAGCACCCAAAGTCACTGTCCAACAGGGACACAGGTGGAATCCCAGGGGTGTATTTTCTGTTTCCCATCCAGTTATCCAGGTTGTGCTTAAAAAGGGATAATGAGGTACTCTGGTTGACGTGGAGAGGGAGTCTTTTCCACAGATGGGAGAGTCTCTGGGACACAAATCAGTCCTGCCAACAAGTCCTATTGATACACAGATGCATGTATGTGTTGCTGGTGTGTGCTTAGGTTTGGGGTATGGATTTGTAAAATTATATTTAGGATTTGGTCAGTGCTGGCTTTGTAGGCATTTGTGTGTGTGTGTGTGTGTGTGTGTGTGTGTGTGTGTGTCTTTAATAATGCTGGCAATGTCAGCAGTGACTGAGTAGCTGTACAGTCTGTTGTTTCATTTATTTGTTTGTTTACTATTTGTTCATCGGATATGTGGACTGCTCTGCTGACCATTTTCATACACGAGCTGAGCTAAAAAAGAGGAGAGAGATTGAGGGGAGTTGAGACCCTTTTCATTATCTTTACCAACAGCGGAGGATGAGACATTGCTGTGGACTTGGATGGTTTTATCTTTTAGATAACACTATTTGCAGGTTTCACAGTTATCTCCAAAGATGAATCTTTTGAATTTGTTGAGGAGAAGGGTATGGCTGACTATATTTCAAAAGCCCTTGTCATGTCAGAGACTTGTGGTAGTAAATCCCTCATTCAGGTTGCAATAAATGGTATCCGTGGCCATTACCAGGGCAGCACCGGTACAGAAGGCATTGTGAATGTCATGCTGCGCATCACATAATAAGCCATAGCTGTTAATGTGCTTACATAGCTGCTTGCATAAGCTTTTTGTAATAGGCACAGGGTAGAAATAGGTCTGCTATCCTTCAGCCCATAAAGAGAAGTGACGTTACGTCGAGGGATTATAACTGTGTGCTTGAATGCTGATGTGACAGTGCCTGCGGTGAGAGAGAGGTTAAAGATGCGAGTAAGGGGATTATGGATTATTTTAGTCACAAACCTTAGGATGGTGGGATAAAGATTTCTAGGTTTAAATCCTGAATTGCTGAGTTTGGGAAGTAGGGACTTTCGCTTTTCTGACATTTCAGTAAAACAAAGGTTGCTGCATAATAGGATAGAGGCTGTAGGTCGGAGAATGAAGGTTCTTGTTCTTCATTGGTGGGAGAGTACATTTTTGGAAAGGCTTTAGTTATGCCAGTTATGGTAGACAGCAAAAATTTGTTTAACATTTGTTAACTGGGAAAGTCTGACTTGGAACCAAGCAAATTTTCAGAGGAGGCTCAGGGAGAAACGCTCCAGAAGCATGTCTTTGTAACATGGGAGGAAACCGGAGCACCAGGAGGAAACCCACACGAAAGCAGGGAGGGCAAGTAGACTCCAGACAGACGGCACCTCAGCCGAGTATCGAACTGAAGAACCTCTTGCTGTGAGGCGACAACTCTACCGCTGCACCACTGTGCCAAAAAAGTGAGCATAATCATTAGAAAGGGTGGAAAGATTCAATAATAAAAGTGCATTCTTGGTAGCTGAAAAGTTATTTCATGTTCCTATTAAGCATTTTATTTATTTCCAAAACTGATTGGGTCTAAACCAGTTTGCTTCTTGTTTCTAAGTTGCAGTGCTTTTGCATTTGTTGCAATACCTTTTTCCTTTCCTTAAACTCAGAAAAAGTTTGGTGTAGCTCTATATTGTTGGGGTTTCTTTTCTAGTTCTTCCATGCTGAATCACTGGCATTAATTTTGTTTTTAATATCCATTGAAAGACACTGGCGTAATCTAAGCCTTCTATTTGAATGTAGGTACAATGTATGTTGAATTGTGGTCAGTTTTGTGTTGAAAAATTCTAAAGTAGAGGGGGTTCACAAATGGTATACAGGGGAGTCCAGTCTATAGCACTGAGTAGGGTGTTGAGATTTATTATGTTATTATTAGGGAAAGGTCTCCCTTCATTTATTTGAGGAGTTTTTTTATATATGTTCTGAATGACCAAATAAATTTAAGGGGGAGTGGTTACTCAGAGCACTGGGGAATATTTCATTGTGAAGAACCTATTTTATGTTTGTTATTATTAGGTTAAGTGAGGAGCTAGAGCCAGTTCTTGTATTGGTTCGAGTAGGAGCTTGTATTATTTAGGCCAGGCTAAATTGTTGGAGCATTTTGTTCAGAGCAGAGAGTCTTTCCCAATAACAAATATTATTGAAATTTCCAAGAGTAACTATGTTGTTATGTATACCTTTAGGGTATATATGTTGTAGAGTTTTATGTAAAACAGAGACAGAGTAGGGTGGGAAATGTAAACTATGGCAATCCACATGTAAGTATGCTCACCTCCTGTGATGTGAGAGGGTACCCAATTGGGAATCTTGTCCCATGTAGCATGAAAATTAGTGCAATCCACAGTTGTAATTGAGGTATTCCTTTTGATTAGAATTGAAGCACTGGCACCAGTTATAGAGCCTAGTTTGTTTGTCTATGTGTGTATATATATATATATATATATATATATATATATATATATATATATATATATATATATATATATATATATATATGTATATATATATAAATAAATAAATAATAGTTGTCTTGTATAAAAACAGAGGTGCAGCAATCATCCTTCAGCCATATTTCTAATATAGCAAGAATATGGCGATTTTTCTGTTACTAGCCATGCTTCAGGACTGGCCCATTTATTTAGACTGCATACATTAAGGCAAGGAATTTTATGGTCTGTTTCTGATATGAAAGGTGACTGGGTTCTGTAATTGAGGGCTGAGTTGAGATGGTCCTGGGTTTGAATAGATATCTCCTGAATGTATACATTTGAGTAGGAGATGATGGAGTCTTGAGAGAAATTCCTTAATTTTTTGGAATGGGGATAGGTGATTTCTGTAGGAATATGGGTCACAATTGACTTTGTTTCTAGTAGCATAAGAGAGTTTTTGTCTGGTGTCAGTCAGTAGATTGTATATTCTTATTTGCCAGTAGTGGGCCTGAGTATCGTTGGAAGGTTCCTCACTTGGATGAGAAAGAGGCAAACTATCTGCAATGAATATACCGAAGGCTAAAGTGACAGACAAAATACTAAGACAGTATGCTAAGGAAAGTGTTGCGAGATACTATACTTTCCCTCCCAGGTGCTGCCCAGGGCCTTGTTCTCTCACCCAGAGCCGTGTTCTCTCACTGTTCAGCGGTGTTATAAATTTCCCTTAAGCCAATAGATGGTTTTCCCTCTTTGGTAGCACCGGCATTACAGCCGATAGATTTTTCTCCTCTCTGTAGCACTCAGATGATATAAATCTGACCGTGAAGCCTTCCTCTACATTGTTGATAGCACTTGGGGATTTTCTTTCTTATTCCTGCCATTTAGCGATTACTTGATAACTCCCCCCTTCTGCGCTAGTCCTTGGCAGCTGCAAACGCTGTCGCAGAATGCCTTTGCTGAAACACATGTAAGACTGCTATGGCTCACTTGTAAAGCAGTCTTATCACTTACCTATCACATGAGGTAGTCTATACCTCAACTGTATAAAACTTGTATGTGTCGCTACATGAATTGAATGCATTTTCACATTATACCCTCTCTACTTTTGTGTTAGAATGTTTTGTTAATGGGCAGAGACCTAGCTCCGCTGTGAAATGTGCTTTTCCTTGTATGTGTCGCTACATGAATTGAATGCATTTTCACATTATACCCTCTCTTCAGACAAATAAAAATCAAAACCACAAACAAAACTAAAAAAAACGCCAGGAAAGAAAGACGAGATCCACAATATCTTGTTATTAAGCGCTTTTGTTTTTTAATAAAAACTTCTACGGAATACCCATCCATAATAAATTAAACCCTTTTTATACAAATACACGCCTTCATAATTAATGACATCATAATGAAATTACTTAAATTGAATTAAGTTCAATTGATACAGCCCCATTGAGGCATCTAAAATATTAAATAAATTTTTTACCATATTACAATAAAAATAAAAAACATAATAAATACACTATATTATGTTCAAACCACAAAGAATCCCTAGTTTACTGTCACTGTTATTCAAAAATAACCTTCAGATTTTAATCTGAGGGTGGAACTGATAGATGTATTTGTGTTTAAGCCTGGAAATGATGTTGCATTAGTTTTTAACTGCCATCTTAGTTCCTTATTTTCCAAAAAATCATTAAGGGGACCACCTCTATCTCCAACTGTGACTTGTTCCAATACTGAAAATCTAAAATCATGTCCCTCATTATTGATAATGTGCACCGCCAAAATATTTTTTATATCTTGTTTTTTAATATCGTAGAAATGTTGATACATTCTGCTGCTAAGAGCATTAATGGTCTTACCGATGTAAAAACAAGAACATTGCGTGCATGTCCCTATGTAAACAACAGCCCTGCTATTACAGGTGAATTTTTTTCTTGTATATGTATTTACCATAATTTGGGATAAACAACTCTGTGCCTTCTAGAATATATTTACACTGCAGACAAAAACCGCATTTAAACATCCCTTTGGGCCCAGAGTGGATCTCTTGTACCCTCTCCAGCATGTTTTTATAGTGGTGTCCTTTTTATAAACAATATTAGGTTCTGTTCCCACTATGTCCAAAAATTCTTTATTAATATTAAATAAATTCCAGTTACGTTGAATAATGTTGCTTATACTTTTAAACTGCTGGTTGTATCTAAAAATACCAGCACTATGAAATGACTTATTGTTCTGACCATGAGAACTTTGCATACCTTCAGCTGAACTATGAGGACCCTTACCTAATAGTGGAAAAAATATACCTTGTTCCCTTTTACATACCACCTCCTTTAATGTAGTTTCTACAAATTCTCTTTCTTATTCCTGCTATTTAGCGATTACTTGATAACTCCCCCCTTCTGCGCTAGTCCTTGGCAGCTGCAAACGCTGTCGCAGAATGCCTTTGCTGAAACACATGTAAGACTGCTATGGCTCACTTGTAAAGCGGTCTTATTACCTACCTATCACAAGAGGTAGTCTATATCTCAACTGTATAAAACTTGTATGTGTCGCTACATGAATTGAATGCATTTTCACATTATACCCTCTCTACTTTTGTGTTAGAATGTTTTGTTAATGTGCAGAGACCTAGCTCCGCTGTGAAATGTGTTTTTCCTTGTATGTGTCGCTACATGAATTGAATGCATTTTCACATTATACCCTCTCTACTTTTGTGTTAGAATATTTTGTTAATGTGCAGAGACCTAGCTCCGCTGTGAAATGTGTTTTTCCTTTTACACTATATGAATTGCATATCCTTTTTACTGTGTTTGCCAATGTTTGCATAACATACCTACTGTTTTACCATACATGTTTTCAACTGTTTGCCAAGTGCTCTTGCCTAGTGTTTGCATATTTCAGTATTTATCTAATTCAACAGCCTGTTGTATATGTTCCCCTTTAAATATCTGCTTTCTGTGTGTAAAGTACTGACCTCTGTTTTTCCCTTACTTGTCTCTAACCTCTCCAACATATTTACCCTTTACACTGTTTTTTCCATACCTGTCTCTAACCTCTAGACCTCCTACCCCTTACTCTGTTTCCCTCAAAGCTATTCTTTAAACAAACTCTCCTGCTCGAGTGCCTGTAATCATTTATGGTATTACAGGAATAATTATCCACAACATATCCTAAGTAACTCTAATCTCATCCTGTACTCTTAGTCCAAATGTAATCCTGCTTTTGCTTCCTTTACAGCCTGCTCTGTTGCATCCTCAACCCCTTGAGTGATACCTCACTGCTCTAAAGGCCACCCTGCCCCTGAAGTTGCATCTACAAGACCTGTGCTTCACTCGTGCTGTGTTGTGAAGGCCTCCAGAATTTGTGTGTGTATGTTACTAAATTGTGTTGCATTGTATTTTACTGCAAATACCTAATATTTGGTCTCACTAGGGCTCTGCCACGTGTCCACCAGCAGCCTATGGCCATCTGTAAGTTCCCCCTCCCCCCGCTCTTCCAACGCTATCCCTGGCTATCTCTCTGCCTCTCCCTCCTTACATTCTAGTTCTTGGCCACCAGGTGGCAGTGTTACTCCTTTACCTGACGAGCTATACTGTTCAAGGTTCTGTATCTCCTAGTCACCCTCACAGTCTCCCAACTCCATACTATACTTTTTTCCCTGCTTGCTATATCCTCTTAGCCCAGTGCCAGTTATACCCACTAATACTGTTGGTACTCTCTATTAGCTGTAAATTCAATAGCCTCCCCTTGCCCAGCTCCTAGTCTAAGTACTCTCTGGTTAATTAATTTCACTTACTAGTAGGGAAACTCCCTGGAGAGATATCCTCTCATTCCCTGCAACTGCTTTACCACTCTCTAGCCCATACCCTCCCTTCCTCCATTCTGCCTGATTGTTTTTCTTACCTGCTTCCTCCGACTCCTCTTGGGTCTACCCGCTCCGTTCGCCCTACGAGCTCACTCCGCTCCCCTACCCTGCCCCCAATTTCCACCCGCCCCTAGTACGTCTATTATTTTACCTATTAGGCCACTCCCTCCACCCACACCCACCAGCCTCACCTAATTAACTCATCACTTAACACCCACTAATTACTCATTCGTATCTCACCTACTCTCCTGCTTAATCTATCTACTTCAAATAAAACCATAGTTGTTAAACAACTATCCCTAATACTTCCCTAACGTAGATACACTCCTGCAGTGTTACTCTGATATACATCATGTACACTAAACCATTAACCTTTACAACTCTATTACCACTGCCTATCTGCCTTTCCTACATACACTATCTCACCAGACCTCTTTATACCAATCACGCACCCCCATCCCATTCTACCACCTCCCCACCCTTGCAACTAATTCACTCCTCATTCTTCATATCCCCTAACCTCTACTCCCACAACAATTCCTTGCTCTTCAACTACAAATTCCTATCCCACCCCAGAACCACTATTCAAACACATACCATTCCCAACTCAACACACTCCTCCGACTTCAAACCCAATACCAAGTTTCTTAAACAGCTCTCTTACCTCATACACCACATTATCTACATACTTACCTCTGGAGATATACACCCACATCCTGGCCTTTCTGCCACTTCCATCTCTCCCTCCCTATCACCTCTACCCAACTCAATTAGTAGGCCCCTCCACTTCACCACACTCAATACCCAAAGCATATGTAATAAAATCCCACAACTTCATTCCTGGCTCCATCATAACAAACCTGATTTTCTTTCCATATCAGAAACATGGCTCAAGCCACACATTAAAGACTCAGAACCTACTCCACCTAACTATAGTATTATCAGACATGATAGAACTCATAAAAAAGGAGGAGGTGTAAGTCTCCTCTTCCCCTCGACCCTCTCAGTCACCCCCTACTCTAAACCTGTCCCCAATTTTGGAAAAGCTGAGTTACTTTTAGCTCTTCTTCAAGTAAACAAACAAAAATCCATCTGCATAGCCACTCTTTACATCCCTCTTGGGGACAACATCCCTGTTCTAGAAGACATTCTCTCCTGGCTCTCATCCAATATCACAAATGAAATCCTCGGGGATGTTAACATTAACTGAGAAAGCATACAATCCCCATCTAACTCCCTCAATATAAATCTTTATAACTTCACACAACTTATTAACTCCCCAACGAGACCCTCCAAAGACCTCATATCTGGTAGCACCTTAGATCCGATTCTAGATTCCCACCCACACTACTACTCCAAGTGGCACCCTTCCAGATCCACTTGGAGACCTTTGCCTTCCCTCCTTCCAACTATCCAACTCCTACATCACCACTCACCTCTTAAAAGACTTTAACCACAATGCTTTCTCCGACACTCTAAAAAGAACTAACTAGAACCAATTAAGAACTTTATCCCTTGATAACGCAGTTACTTACTTCAATACAACCTTCTTATGCTTGCTTGACTCCTTTACTCTCTTAAGAACTAAATGCATAAAAAGTAAATCCGTCCCTTGGCTAACTAGGAACACCCTAATTACTATGCAAAATCGCGATAAAGCCTGGAACCACTATCACAAAACAAAAACTTCCATTTCCCTTAATGAATAGAAAATACTTCGCAACAAAGCAAAAAAACTCATTAACACCGACCGTAAAGCTTATTTCTCCACTCTCCAAAATAAACACAGCAATAACCCCAAGAAATTCTGGAATGGCATATCTTCCCTTCTAAGCCCAGGTAGAAAAGAAAACCCGTGCCCTGACCCAAATGCCTCAGACTCAGATCTAGCTACCCAGTTTAACTCATTCTTTATTAACTCCATCTCTAAATTAACATCATCCTTTAACATGAAACTACCAGCCCCCCTGCAACCTCCTCAGAACCCCTTCTCTCAAAACTTCAGTACCCCTGATTCTCCTCACTTCACCACAAACCCTATTCCCATCTCTACTATAAAAAAACTTCTTCAAAAACTAAAACCATGTTCTAATGCTCCCGCTGAAATACCCTCCTTCTTCCTAAAAACTGCTGCAGAAGCCATAGCCTTCCCTATCAGCATCCTAATAAATCGATCTATTTCTGAATGCCATGTTCCCCAGATTTGGAAAAAGGCCTATATATTCCACTCCACAAAGGTGACAATAATAACGACATCTCCAACTTCCGTCCCATCGCTATCCTACCCCCCATCTCTAAAATTCTCAAAAAATGTTTCCACCTACAACTCCTACACTATCTCATCAATAATAACCTTCTAACTTCCATTTAGCATGGATTCTGTCCCACAGCTCTCTTCTCCTTCCTTGAAACTGTTAACAAAGCTCGTGACTCTGGTCTAATCGTTTCCACCCTCCTCCTAGATCTCTCTAAAGCATTCAGCACCATCTCTCATAGCCTTCTTCTTACTAAGCTCTCTAAACTAAACTTATCCCACTCCCCTATTAACTGGTTCACCAGCTACTTATCAGATAGGCAACAAGCAGTCAAGTGGAAAAAAGCAATTTCCCCTTTCCAATTCAAACTCACTGGTGTACCCCAAGGCTCAATTCTAGGACCCCTTCTATTTAACATCTTCATCAATGACTTCCACCAGGCCATCCCTCACTCTAAACTTATTCAATACACAGATGATTCGACGATAATCTGCTCTTCTTCCTGCACTTCTACACTAATGAAACTTACCCAAGAAGCATTCTCTGCTACAGAGCTATGGATGCTTCAGAACCATTTAGCACTAAATGCTAATAAGACTAAACTAATGTTATTTCCCCCTCCAGAAGCATTACCCTAGATAAACACTCTTTCCTTATTACCAGCAAAGATAACACTTCTCTTGAAACTGTCTCTACTGCCAAACTCTTATGTATCCTAATTGACGACCAACTAAAGTTTGACAACCATTTGCAGGCAAATATCAAAAAAACTCACAAAAAACAAGGCATGCTTTACCGCCATTACCAATTTATCTCTCCCCCCACCAGGCTCACTCTTGCTAACACTTACCTAACCCCATCCCTACTATATGGAGCCTCTATCCTTACCAACCTGCACTCCTCCCTCAAATCTAAACTCTTCTCCTGTTACTATAAGATCGCAAAATTCGCAACTGGCCACAGATCCAACACCCATCACTGTATCTCCCTACACCAATTGAAATGGCTTGAACTCCCCAATTATCTCATCTATACACAACTCATCCAAGCACATAAACTTATATTTAACTCTTCTCTCTGCCCCTCCCTCATCTCAACCTTTAAAATGCATCTTCCTAACAGATGCCTACGATCCAACCAACAGAATCTAATTGAACTGCATAAACTCTTCCGCCCACCTGGCAAACATCTTCTTTCCTTCTGCCTCACACTCCACTGGAACTCCCTCCCACCTCTCATCCGTACCACCAACAGTCTATCTTTAAATCTCTTCTCCACTCTCACCTAACATCACTGTGGGAATGCTCTTGCTCTCATCCTACATAGTATCTCTATCTATAATCCCTTTCTACTTCAAACACTTCTGCTGACACCTTCTTAGTAACTGTCTCTCTTTATTCCTCCTTAATACATTATATTGTGGTACTTTGCACTACCTTTTACAACTGGAATTAACTCAATTATTAACACTGTGATACTTTATCTACCCTGACATTTGATTATTGCTAAAACTGTGATACTGATACTTTATCTACTCTGACATTTTATTTTCTAAATTCTCTTAACCTCTGCATCAGTATCTTGTAGATTCACAGTTATGTCTTCTTAGTACTCTGTGTAACTAGAATTATTTTTATATTTTTTGTAATACTGTTATTATAACTAGTTGTATTTTTTGTAATACTGTTATTATAACTAGTTGTATCTTTGGAGCTTTCCCCCCAGGACTCCATTGAAAACAGGCTCCTCAAGGCCCAATGGACCACCCTGGTAAACAAACTGAAAATAAATAAATAAAATAAATAAATAAATAAAGTGGCTGCAAGATAGCTGACATTATAACTTGTAAAGACAGATAGAGCATGGGTGGGGAAATGTCAGAGGTCTAATAAATAATACAGCAGGGTGCTTGGAGATTGAGAGATATGGTAAAATGGGTAGAAAGGGTTGGTAGGAGTCTTTCACAGTTGGTAGTGTAATAATGTTTTTCAGTCCTAATAAGAGGAAATGGAAGGGTTGGTAAAAGAAACACCCCAGCCTAAATATTATCAGTGCTGTAAATCAAGTGTATTCCAGAAGTTCCAAACAGAAGGTAATCTGCTAAAAAGGCTGTGTCATGAAATTAACTGAAAGTGCAGCCTGTATCTGCCACCTAGGCTATGAGAGAAAAGAACTGTAAATGCAGCTAACCACCTAGGCTAACAGTTAAAATGGCTAGATAGGAGAATGACCATAGACTACTTGCCACCTAGGCTGTGTGCATAGCTTAAGTGGCACAGCCTACATGCCATCCAGGCTGTGTGCATAAGTTAAATAACACAGCCTACATACACTACCTAGGCTGTGTGCATAGCTTAAGTGGCACAGTCTGTCTTCTACCTTGACTGTTGTAGTAGTAGTGTAGACGTTGAAGTAGCTGAGAATGAACGGTTAAGTAGCGCAGCCTACCTGTTAGATAAGCTGTGTGCATAGGTTAAATAGCACAGTCTGTCTGCCAGCTAGACTGTTAAGAGTAGTGGTAGTACTGAGGGGGAAATAGGCTGCAGTTTCTTTAGGTTCCTAGCTATTTACACTTGGACAGTAAAATAAATGGATCTGATAAGAGATGGAGGATATCAACCTATCTGCCACATGGGCTGTGTGCATAGTTAAATTGTAGAGTCTAATAGACTGCTGGAGTAGCAGTCTAAGAAGAAAAGGACTTAAGAGAAGGAGATCAGCCTGTCTGCCACCTGGCTATGAGCAAAGATATGTGGTACAGTCTATCTGCCAACTAGACTGTAGCAGTAGAATTGCAGAAGGAACACCTGTTAGAATGGACAGTGAAAGACTAAGAGGAAAGAGGATCTGGCAAAACTAGAAGATGAACAGATGATTATATTGAGCATTTTTTCTCAGTGTTTTTTCTTTGTATTTTAACTTCATGTCATGTATTTTTTATGCAATTTTTGCTTACTTATATTTACTTTTGTAGTGGTCAGTGTATGTTTCAGTCAGGCAATACTTGGTTAGAGTGTCAAACCCTTAGAACTTTCTTGTCATCAAAGTGTGCTCTTTTCTGCAGGCATCAAGTGATCAAAAGCTTCAGGGCTGGGCAGATAAATACCCTGTTGGTGACTTCCTTCCACTTATGAATTTTTTTCTGTCAGATTTATTGCTAGAGGCTATGACTACACTGGGTTGCATGTTTGTTATTAAAATATTACTGCAGAACCTATATTTTAGTCAAGGTTACCTGTTGGATAATTCCTTCCAAATGACAACTTTTTGTGAGGAAAAGTTTAACTTTGCTGTCAAAATGTGTGGCTAGGGGCTAAAGTTGGTGTTTGTGGTTATCACTAGAAAATCTTGCCTCAAAACCAAAATTTTTAGTCAGGAAGTAGAAAGGAGTTGTTGAGACTCTGCTACCTGCTTGCTAGACACATTTTTTCATTACCAGCAATGACCAACTTTCAACACATTCAGCACCCCCTCCCCCCGATCTGCAAGAAGAAAAAATTGTATGCGAGTCTTCAGTGTTCAAGACTGCTTCATCTATTCCTTAGGCTCTGATGATGGACTTTGCTGTGGCTATTTCAGATACTTCAGACTGCTCATCACATGCTCTTCGTCCCTTTGCTGTTGGAAATCACTAAGGACCAAGAGACAGGCACATCTTCTGCAGCTGTTTGTCCTTTTCTAGCAAGGGAGAACCACACTTGTCAGTACTAGCAGAAGGAGTGGACATTGTTGTTCTGCAAGGCCACTCTGAGGAGCTTGATTCCTGCTAGTTATATATGCATATTTCTTCTCTTGTAGCATGGATTGTGCCAAAAGTTTATTTCAAGTCTTTCAGTCTTTATGTACTGAGCCTAACCTGAATTTAAAAAGGAAAAAAAAAAAAACTTTTCTCTCTCTGATTCTGATTTTCAGTCTGAGAGACAGGAATTAGACTTGGATCTAAAGACTATGTTTCTCCGTTTCCTCCTTAACTGAAGAGTTGTCCCTTTCTAATACTACTGCTAGAATGAAATTATTTCAGTAAGTGCAAAACAAATACAGAATCCCTGCAAAGATTCTATGAATTGTTATATGTGGGTTTTCATCAGCCTGCAGCTGTTCCTCCTGTGTTGCCAGCTTTAAAGGATGCCTTCCTTGAAGCTAGCAGTTTGCCTGTCCCCAGAAAATCAGATAAATTATTTAAGGTTCTCCAGACTTACAAATTTCTTTTTTTAAGCCTGCAGTCATTTTTGTGTCAAAACCATCTTCTGCCAAAAGTTTTGTGTCAGCTAACAGTATTCCTTCTGACAACGGTGGCTAAGCATATGATACATTTGGGGAGAATGTGTATACTTCTTTCACCATAGCCTTCAGAATAAGGAATTGTCAGGCTCATGTCCAAGTTGCTGCTGGCTTCTTTTGATGATTTGAAAAGATTAATTGATAACTTCCATTCTTCAGAGACTGACTACTCTGAATTTTTTAATATCCTCCGTGTCTCAGGAAATCTAGCACTCTTCAAAAAAATTCTTATGATACGGCTGATTCTGTAGCTAGAGTAACTGCTACTTGATCACTCATTAGAAGATTTGCCTGGATAATTTCCCAGAGGATTTCAAAGCTCCTGAATGCTCCTGTGGATAAAGTAGGATTATTTGGCTCTTCTGCTGAGGTCTTTAACAGATATGATGAAAGGGGAAAGCTAATGCAGGGGCTTACTGAGATTTTATTTTAACCGTACATGCCAAAATATAATATAAGTTTTTTTTTCTGCCTGTTCAAAAAATAAAAAAATCAGCAGTGAACAAACACATTTTTAAAAAAATCTGTGTCAGAGAGGTTAAAAAAAGAAGGGTCCTCCCCAAACCAAGAGCAATCTAAAAAATAAGACTGCCTTTATGCCTTATAATATTTATACCCAGCCCTGTGCAATATGCTCAGTAAAAGCTTCCCAAGTCCTTGGTCTTTACTGCCATCTGTGGCACCAAACAACTTCAAACATTCTGGTTTTGAGAACCATTCAAAAGGGATGCATCTAGCATTCTTTTTTCTCTTTTTCAAAGGATTCCTTTGCAGCTCTCCAACCAAGCCACCCTGTTTCCAGATTTACATTTTCATTTCTCTGTTTTACCCTTTGGTTTGTCTGAAGCTCCAAGGGTGTATATAAGGTGTCTGGCTCCTGTAATAGCATTTTGCAGGTTCTCCCCGTCTATCCAACCCAGCCTACCTGTTTGCTGTTATCTCAGGGAGTTATAGAACCTGTAACCAGGTCAAATAGGGAAAGAGTTTTATTCAAGAAACTTTCTGGTGACAAAAAAAGGAAGGAACCAGGTGACCTGTCGTAGTCCTTTTAATTTTTAAAACACTCACGATTCTTCTTCCAAAATTCATAATCCTGACTCTGCATTCATTATTACTTCTCATTCCACCTTTCAGCTTTCTAGTAACTGGATTTAAAAGGTGATTATAATAGCATTTCAATTCTCAAATATTTTGGCGGCTTTTTAAAATATTCTGTGTATGACTTGTACTTTTAGTTCTTTGCTTTACCCTTTAGCTTGTCTGAGCTCCAGGTGTTTTTACAAAGTGCCTGGGTCCTGTAATAGCCCAGTGCAGGTTGTATGTCATTCAGTTTACTATCATTTCCACGAAGTGCCTTCTGTTATAGTTGGCAACATCGAAAGGCAGTTTTTAAGCGGCTAGACCTCAAATGGAAAGTCAGCAAACCACATCACTCAACATCGAATGGAACATGTCCTTCACTGGGCACAATTCCAAAACAGCAAATGTCGGACTGTCACTATTAACATGGTTTGACAAAGGGCGGAATGATGTTTTTATTGTCAGCATACCAGTTCGGCAGTGTGAACATTCAACGGAAAGCACTTCGTCATTCACATTTTCCCCATATTTGTAAGAGTGTCTTGCAGGTTGTCAGGAATCTCTGCCTTGAGTAAAAGGCCTTTTTCTCAGTTTGGAATTTCAGATGAAGATAGAGAAGTCTTCTGTTATTCTGTCTCCCAGGACAGCTGTTCTGAATGTGTTCTGGATACGTCCGTTATGATGACTTTTCTTCCTCAGCAAAATTGGAATTTTACAACGAGCAGTTACTGATATTCTCAGGATCTGGGTTTCATATCCTCCCCAATTCAGTTTTCACTCAAATCAGTTTGGACCCTATACCAGCTTCCCCTGTCATTTTAGATTGTAGTTCTGGGGTTTATAAAAAGTGAGTTTCTGTGGTGGATGAATCGGTTAACTATCAGCCAAGGTCTCCCTTTTCCCTTCCAGCCCCTTTTCAGTCTGTAGCCAGAGATGCCTCAGGCTTTGCTTGAGGAGCTGTATCCAAGGTGGGTGAAAGTTCTGCTCTGTAAAAGAAGCAGGACAGACTGAAAAACACAAATTTTAAAAAACATGATTGCTCTAAAAAAATGTTCTCATATCTCTAAATCCTTTCTGGATTCCTTGCCCTCTATTAGTAATCACAGACAGCACCATGATGGTGTAGCACATAAAAAGCTGGGTGTGGTAGCCTTGGGTCTAGCAACTCAACCCAGTCTATCCCTGCAGGCTACTTACATTTTGTCAGAGCAACATGTTGTTGCAGAAAGCTGAGCAGGACCAGGACTGACCACAATGAATGGAAGCCGGGTTCTTCCAGGAATTTTACCAGCTGTAGGGAACTCCTCAAATAGATCTGCTTGCCCATACTGACAACATAGTTAAAAGGCATTTTAAAATGTCTCTAGGACAATTTGCACAAAGGCCTGGAACACAGATGCCATTTCATTCTCATGGACAGGAATGCACTGTATAGCTTTCCACCATTTCGTCTGATAACTAGGGTTCCACTAAATAGTCAGAAGGTCTCTTCTAGGTTAATCATGGTAATCCCATTTTGACCCGGGAAATGGTGATTCTCCCATCTTTTGAAAATGGCCAGTGGCAATTATTACAAGCTTCCTTATAGAATGGACTTGTGCACAAAGGTCAGGGGTGGATTAATACACCCCAACCTTTCTTAGTCACTGCCTGGATGATAGAATTTTAATACCTTTTAGGCATCTGTTTTCTGAGGATGTGCAGTAGGTATTAAAGGAGACTAAGAAATCTGATACTAGAAAATCATATTTGGCTAAGTGAAAAAAATTTCTAGTTGACACCAAAGAAAGGATCCTGATCCTTTTCAGACTCAGATGCCTCTGGTTCTACAATATTTGTGTTAGTTATTATCCAACAGATTGTTAGTAGGGCTTGTAGCACAGATAAATTGTGAAGACAGGAATGATGTAGCCAACTACAGTCAGGGTACTTTTCTTCATTCATTTTCTAAACTTCTTGTTCAGTGAGGGGTATAATGGTTTCAGTCTGACCAGGATAGCTCATACTTCTGTATCCACATCAACAGTCTTCAACCATTGTATCCTATGAGATCCCTAAGAACAGGTTGAAACTTGTAGTATCTTACTTATTGGTTCATATATGTGTAGTAGGCTAAAGACCACAAGGGCCTTTTTAGGCCTAGCCATGCATCCCCAAATCTCTGACAAGTTTTGGTACCCTTGATAAGTGTAAGAGAGGCAAGATTACGTTGGTTTGGACATGTGCTTAGGAGGGATGCAGAGTATATTGGGAAAAAGATGCTAAGGATGAAGCTGCTAGGTAACAGGAAAAGAGGAAGGCCTAAGATAAGGTTTATGGATGTGGTGAGAGAGGACATGCAGGTGGTTGGTGTGACAGAGCAAAATGCAGAGGACAGGAAGAAATGGAAACAGATGATCCTCTGTGGTGACCCCTAACGGGAGCAGCCGAAAGAAGAAAATGAAGAAGATAAGTGTAAGCAGCGGCTTGGGAAATGAAATTTACAAGCAGGGGTTTGGGAGAGAAACCATTTACAGGCTGTCTGTGTCCATTAGAGACATAGGTGCCAAGCCAGGGACAAATTTCCTGTTCCCCATCCAGTTGTCCAAGCTACACTTGAATTGGGTTAGGAAGGAACTCTGCTTCACATGGATAGGAAGCCTGTTCCAGAGATGAGGTAGTCTCTGGGAGATGTACCTGTTTCTCCAGCTGGTCCTATTTATATTACAGGCAAGGTTTAAGTTCCAGTATTTGGATGTGCCTGGCTAGGCGCATACCAAAGGAGCATTGTACTCATTGATAGATCTGATGAATGCCAAATACAGTGGAACAATGACCTCCTTGGACCTAGATGCCATACCTTTGTTTATAGGTTGTATAACATAGAATGATTTTCTCACTACTCTAGACACAGGATGGTCAAAGGCTAGATTACTGTCTATGTATGTCCTCAAGTCCTTGACTACTGGGTCAACCCTTAGGGGATATGTTGTCAATATGATAGTTACCAGGGGTAGGTGACTTCCCAAAGGATACAATTATGAATTTATTGATATTTAATTTTATTCCATGGCTATGTCATCAGTTATTTGTTTGTTTCAGCTCTTCCTGGAGAGTGTTTGTATCAGTGGGAGATTCTATGACTGCTTCTAATTTGCAGTCATCTGCAAATTTAGTCAGCCAGAGGCCACTGACATTGGCCTTGACTTCAGAGAAGTAAATGCTAAAAAGACGCAGTCCCAGGACCAATCCATTAAGGAAATCCACTTTTAACTAGCCTCTTTGTAGTGGTGGACTTCTCAATTTTAACTTCCTGGGTGCTCTCGGTCAGCCAGCTGGCTATCCACTTGGTGATATAGGGGGTTATACCTAACCTCTTGAGTTTGTCAACAATGCCCAAGTGAAGTATTGTGTTAAATGCCTTGGCCAGGTCAAGGCAGGCAGTGTGAACCATTTTGCCCTCATACTTTGCTTTGGTGACCTTCTCAAAGAAGTCCACAAGGTTGAGTAGGCTTGACCTACCCTTGACAAAAACAGATTGGGCTAAGTCCAGTGTCTGGAGATTTCCTTTGTCATTTGTTGATCATGTCTGGAGGATGTTCGTGTTTCACTGTTGCAGTTATTACACTTGGGTTATCCTGCTGGCAGGCTACCCGCAGTCAGCCAGAATTCCAAAGTCTAGGTCCGGTGTCGGTTGCTGTCACCTCTTCCCTGACGTCAGTGCACCAGGGGTATAAAAGATGCAGCCAACGCCATTTTCTTCAGTCTTTCTTGCCGCACAGTGCCCAAAGCAAAAGCAGTTCGCAAGTGACGGTCGGCCGACTCCTGAGATTTTCAAAATCGAATTTCAGAACCAAAGTCTTCAGTAAAGCTAAGTACCCCGTTGGGGAAACTTTTTCTTGCTCCACACCGATGTCAGTAAAAGTTAACAATTGTATTTCTTGTGGGAAGCAAATACCTCATAAGGACTTTCACTCTTACTGTATTCCTTGCCTAGGCCCTGACCACGACGTTACTAGTTGTCAGTTTTTTGCTAGATTCAACAAATGCACTATTAAGCATCTGTTTGATTTTGCTTTACATTACTTTGGCCGAAGGTTTAACTACATAATGCCGTCGGAACAACCGACAACCGGAATTCATAAAAAATGCAAAGACAAGGAAAAGGACAGGCATCCGTGGTCCAAAACCGACGACAAAGCCTCTTCTAGGCCAGTCGCCGGTTCTCAGTGAGGCGCTTTCACAGCCCCTGACACCCGCTACCTCAGAGCCACAGGCCGTATCCGACTCCCACGTGGAGACACCTAGGCCTCTGGAAACTCAAGGTATTGGGCCTGCGGAAACTATTCCCTCAGATGGGTCCGGAGCCACTGAGCAGGCATCGGCTTCTGAGGGTGTTTTCAGACCTTCACAGCTTACTATTAAGTCCACTTTAGCAGCCAAGGCAAAGTCAAAAACACCATTAAAGACAAGGAAACAAGTACAGCATTCTCCAGAACAGTCATCCATGCCAAAGAAACAGATGCTTAAAATGGCCGAGGACCTAATTACTTTGATCAGGGGTTCCCATCCCCCTCCTGATAAAAGGCCTAGACAAGACACTGACTATGACTCCTCTGACCAGGTTTCTGTTTCCTCTGATTCCTCTTCACATCAGGGATATTCTCTCCCTCCCTATGAGGACTCTGATGCAGAAGAATCTATACCTTCAGCCTCTCCGCCTGGGGATTATTCTTTTGGGGAAACCTTGCACACCATGAGGGAGCATTTCCATTGGGAGAGCCAGGATTATTCAGAATCCAAGAAAAGGATCAGAGACTTTCTTTTATTGCCTCAGCATAGGCCCCTGACTATCCCCCCTGTGCTTGATATTGTTGATGATGTTTTCTCTGAATCCAGTCTGTCTCCTGATTCTTTACCCCCTGCACCAGTCAAGCCAGACAGGTATTACAGGGTCCCAGACTCTCATAAATTTCTTTATAAAATCCCTGCTGCTGACCCAGAAAATGTTTCTCAGGGTCCCAAAGGGGTTAAGGCTTCCACTGCAAAAAACTCTGTCCCCTCTGAGAGGGATTCTATAGCTCTGGATAGATGGGGGAAAAAAGTTTACACCTCTGCTACTTTAGCTGTAAGGGCTTTAAATTGCCAGTTTCACATGCTTAAATAAAAACAATACGTAATGTCTTACAGAAAATGCTTACAAACTCAGAACGTCCTGACAATAAGGAAATGCAGGATTTATTGCATGCAGCTGAACAAGTGGGAAAGCATACTCTGCAATGTGGTTTTGACTCATTAGAGGCTTCTTGTAGAGCTGCAGTTACAGGCTCTGTCATTCGAAGGCATGCTTGGTTGAAAGAACAAAGTTTATCTGAACATGTTAAAGTAAAATTATTGGAAGCTCCACTACAGCATGATACTTTGTTTGGTGTTAAGGCAGAAGAGGTGTTAAAGAAAATGGAGGATAAAATCAATGCAGACAGTAAAGGATTTCTTACAGGTCCAACCACCTAGGTTTAGCAGAAACTGGCCTTCAAAAACTGGTCCTTTCCCGTGTCAGACAAGCCACAAAGAGGCTGATACAGACGCCCAAGAGGCAGATCTCAGCCCCAAGGCTCATACAGACCTAAGCAATGGGGTGCTTCAGCCCCCAAAGGAGAAGACAAATCACAACCTTATAGGAAACAGTCCCAATGACTTCCCTCTACAAATGCCAAGCACTTACCGTTTGGCAGCACCCTTAGGGGGAAAGCTAGCACTTTTCTCACAAAATTGGCACATGATCACCCAGGACAAATGGGTGCTGAATATTGTTTCTCAGGGTTACAGGTTCCACTTTCACACCCTTTCAAAATCAAAAGGTATGCCGGACCTGCCACAAAACCAATGGGCAGAGGCACAAAAATAAATTTCTGCTCTCATGGACATGAGAGCTATTCAAAGAGTACCACAGCAAGAACAGGGACAAGGATTTTACTCAAGACTTTTCCTGGTACCCAGAAAGGACAAAGCCTGGAGACCAATACTGGACCTGTCAATCCTAAATACTTTCCTGGATGTTCCAAAATTCAAAATGTTAACACTGCAGCAACTTCTACCCATGATGGGCAAGAAGGCTTGGCTAGTTACTTTGGACCTCAAGGAGGCATACCTGCATGTCCCAATCAGACAATCTTGCAGAAGATACCTCAGATTCATAGCTGTCTCAATGCATTACCGATTATCTGCACTGCCCTTTGGCTTATCTACTGCGCCCAGGGTCTTCACAAAATGCCTGGCACCAGTAATTGCATTTTGCAGACAAAAAGGAATTCAAATATATCCCTACTTGGACGACTGCCTTATTCAAGCAGAGAGCAAGGACATTCTACTAAAGCATCTGGCGTTTGTAAAAAGATTACTAATTTGCCTAGGGTACACAGTAAACGAAAATAAATCAAAACTAGTGCCCTCACAAGAGATAATATTCCTGGGTGCAAGCTTAAATACAACTGCCCAGATGGCTTATCTCATGGCAGACAAGCAAAGGCAACTGACTCATTACTTTCAAATGATGGCAACAAAGACCCATTTGTGAATTCTGCAGGCCCTGGGCTTCATGGCATCCTGCATTCTACTAATTCCATATGCAAGACTGCATATGAGGAAACTACAATGGTATCTAAAAAGTGTTTGGACTCAACATTGCCACAGCCTGGAAACAATAATAACTCTAATTCCCAGCCTGCAACAGGAGTTTCGATGGTGGGCACTGGCCTGTCACCACAACAAGGGACAACCTTTCAGCTTACCCACAGCCAGGCAGACAATAACAACAGATGCATCGGATTATGCCTGGGGGGCACACATGGCAGGAAAATGTATTCAGGGCACGTGGTGCAAGGAACAAATGCATCTTCACATCAATCAAAAGGAGATGCTAGCTGTACAGAATGCCCTTACAGCCTTCAAGGACCTAATACATCCAGGACAACTATTACTAAAGATGGACAATACCACAGTTATGTGGTACATAAACAAGCAAGGGGGCACACATTCCTACCCCCTCTGCAGGCAAGCCATGACTTTGTGGAACACAGCACTGACCTATCAAGTACATCTGCAGGCACAATTCATGCCAGGAATGAAAAATACACTGGCAGACGAACTAAGCAGAAATCTCATGGATCCTCACGAATGGAAACTAAATCCACAGGTCTTCAGCATGATAACAAGGAAATGGGGACGCCCATACATAGACCTTTTTGCCTCCCCTCACAACTGCCAACTGCAGAGATTCTGCGCAAGAACTTATCACTCACAAGCATGGAAAGTGGATGCTCTATCATTCAGCTGGAAAACCCTGACAGTTTATGCCTTTCCTCCACTGCCTCTTCTTCCCAAGGTGCTCCTAAAAGTCAGACAAGAGAAGCCAAAAATGATCCTGATTGCCCCAGACTGGCCATGCCAGCACTGGTACCCAATCCTAAAGAGCTTGTCTCAAGGCCCAGCCTGGTCTTTACCTCAAATTCCTCATCTTCTGACTCAACAAAACAATCAGATTCTGCACAGTCAACTCAGAACCTTAAATCTGGCTGCATGGCAGATAATATAGCCACTCAGACCACACCTCTCTCTAAAGCTGTTATGGATGTCATTTTAGAAGCCAGGAGGCCCAGCACTAGGAAATCTTATGTAGAAAAATGGAAGAGATTCTTTGCTTGGAACCAGGCACAAGGACTCAAACCACTTGTTCCATATATACCTCAGATTTTACAATACCTAACTGAGATGCTGGACAAAGGCCTATCCTTCACATCAATTAAGATCCATGCCTCTGCCATTTCAGCTCATTACAATACGGAACCTCCTATTTTCTCTCATCCACTACTAAGACAGTATCTCAGAGGGGCAAAAAACAAGACCCCCAAGGAGAGCACCAATACCTACTTGGGACCTCAATTTTGTTTTAGAAAAGCTCACACACTGCCTCCTTTTGAGCCAGCCAATACAGCTGATATAAAATTCTTATCATGGAAAACTGCTCTGCTCCTAGCAATAACTTCAGCAAGAAGAGTCTCAGAGTTACAGGCATTAATGGCAGTGGAACCTTTCATCATTTTTCATCAGGACAGGGTCTCTCTAAGGACAAACCCAACATTTATGCCAAAGGTAGTATCCAGTGTGGCTCTTAACCAAACCATTCATTTGCCAACATTCTATCCAAATCCCCAGAATAAAGGGGAGAGACGTCTGCACGCTTTGGACATACACAGACAGCTACGCTACTACTTGGACAAAACAAAAGCTTTCAGAAAAACTGAGCAACTGTTTGTAGCTTATGCTGCAGGATCACAAGGAAAGCCTATCTCAAAGCAGACCATTTCAAAATGGATAGGACACTGCATTCGCTTCTGCTACTCACAACATGGCAAATCAGTGCCTAAGGGCATTAGGCCACATTCTACCAGAGCAGCAGCCACTTCAGCAGCCTTCCTCAGAGGAGTACCAACCAAATACATTTTAGAGGCTGCAACCTGGAGTTCAGTGCACACTTTCACCAAGCACTACCAATTACCTCTCTACTCTAAATCCAGAGCAGGCTTTGCCACTGCAGTTCTGCAGGGCCTGGTAGCCTCTCCTAATCCTATTTAGGCCCAGCCACCCAACCTCCGCTTTGGGATTCAACCCAAGTGTAATGACTGCAACAGTGAAACACGATGAACATACAGTTGTGTACCTACCATAAATGCAGATGTTCGAGTGTATTCATTGTTGCAGTCCAGGTTACCCACCCACCATCCTCCTTTCTTTGCTGGGACTTTTCTGTGCTTCTCAATTCTATACAACCTATGTGGTGTATTTGCATGTAGATGAAGGAAATGTTTATTTTAGTACATACATGCTTTTTGGCATATTTTTTTTCAGCCTACCTATTTGGGGGCACCTGACATCTGGGGCAAGAAAAACTGAAGAAAATAGTGTCGGCTGCATCTTTTATACCCCTAGCGCACTGATGTCAGGGAAGAGGCGACAGCAACCAACACCGGACTTAGACTTTGGAATTCTGGCCGACTGCGGGTAGCCTGCCAGCAGGATAACCCAAGTGTTATGACTTCAACAATGAATACACTCGAACATCTACATTTATGGTAGGTACACAACTCTACTTTTCCTTTGTCATTTATTGATCATGTCCACCATAATTCTTCCCATGGCTTTGCATATGAGACTAGCGAGACTTATGGGTCTGTAGATGGCCCATCTTTGTGCAGATGGATAACTATTGCTGTTCTCCATTCATGAGAAGTGAAGCCTGTTTATAAGGTAAAGTTAAACAGCAATTCTAGAGAGCCTGATAAGTCCTGTTTCATGATATTTAGAAGGCATTCTGGGATATTGTGTGGGCCCATTGATTCAATGTTCTTGGCTTTAGAGAGAGCATTAAGGACCTGTTCCCTAATGTTAGTAGGGTGAGTTATATTTGGTATGATGTTCTTGGATATGGCCCAGGGTCTCCTTCCAGTAGGCTTTGCTTGGCACACTTCTTATAGAAGGCACACATTAGACATTCTGACTTGGCTTCCAAACCATCTAAGCTTACTTATGTAAACCCATATGAGCAGTGACTGTAATATGAAATCTATCTAGATTGCTGAGTTTATCACTATCACAGAAAGTAAGCCTAGCTATGCAGTAAAGGGGCTTCATTTCTGCTGTTTTTATCAGAGGACTCATCCTATAATCACTGTACAAAGCCCCTGACTATAGACCGACTAGTAAAATGAGAACTTCATGCTATGGCTCAGTTCTTGTTTCATCACCAGATTCTCCTGTAATGCCTGTAGTACTGCCATTGCTGCACTTTTTCTACTTTCACTCATGAACAAGATCCTAACATGTTCATTCCCACTGAAGCAGTAAGAGGCTATATGGGTTGTTTTCTGCCCCGTAAACAGCAACCAGCCAGCTTCAAAAGTTCTGGCTCCCCCCATTCCTACGTTATAACTTGTGATTGGCTAATCCTATAGAGGGTATCTGAAGTCAGAGTGAAGCTTTACTCAGTACTTTCTTGTCATCTGAAGAAGAAGCATCTCTTGAACTTCTCAGGAGCAGCAGTCAGCCTAGAATTTTGTTTCAGGCAAATGAGTCCCCATTGGAGAATTTCTTTACTCCAAATGTAATGCCCTTTTAAGAAAATTGGCAATTTATCTGTTTTATGACTGAAAGCAGGATTTTCCCTTTAAGAAACCAGATTCTCAAACAATATGATGAAAGAAGGTAAATTAATTCCATGAGTTTCTACAGTATTTCTTGTACCCCAGTACAAATCTTATAGACTTCCCTCTTACAGTTAAATGTCAAATAAACAAAAACAGTCTTCTTCTGGCAAACAAAATTCAAAGAAGATTTTGAAGGAGGATAGCAACAATACAAAACAGGGGTCTTTTCAGAAAAAGAGAAAACCCAACAGTACAGAATGACTATGCCAGCATTCCTTACGCTCTCCCATCTCCCTCCAGCTAATCTCTTCAAATCTGTCCCTCGACATTCCCCTTTGGCAAAAGATTGTGTAGAACCCCTGGGTGTTAAAAGTACTGCAGGAGGGCTACAGATGTCGCTGGATTCTAAAACCTCCATTCAGGAGAATACCTTCCTATCCTGCAAACAAAATAGCATTTTTGCTCAGGCTGTTCAATCTTTACACACGCAGTGAGTCATTGAACCAGCGCCTTTCACTCAAGGGGGCAAAGACTTCTATTCCAGAATGTTTCTGGTACCAAAGAAAGAGCCCAAGTAGGGACCTGTACTAGAGCTTTCATTTCTAAATATTTACATGAAGGTTTTAAAGTTCAAAATGTTGACTTTAAGAGAACCTGCTACCTCTCACTCAGTACATGAGTTACTTGGTAACTCTACACCTAAACAATACTTAGTATCATATTTCCATAACCATGGGCTTCAGGAAATTTCTAAGGTTCTCTGTTTCTGGGTTACATTATCACTTCTCTGCCATACCTTTTGTGTATCTGTAGCTCCTAGGGTATTCACAAAATGCTTAGCTGATTTAAAACTTACTGCAAACTGAATGGCATTCATATCTTTCTTTCTTTTGCTGGCTTGCTTACCTTGGCCATCTTTATCCAAATGTCAAGAGGCATTACATGGATTATGTCTCTTTTAACCAACCTTGGCTTCCAGACAAGTAATCCAGCAATCCTCCTTGATGTCATCTTACAGGATTGTGTTTCTGGGATACCTTCCAGATTTTTCTCTTCAAAAAGCATTTTTTACACAGGACAAAGCAGATCTCTGTCTGGAATTTTTCCTGAACATCTCCAGTCAGTCTCATACTTCTGCAGGAGAATTCCTGAACTTCCTAGGGTTCATGGCTTCTGAGAGTATCATATCTTTTCCCAGATTATCCATGAGAAAGATACAATGGTTTCCAAAAAGACACATAGATACAGCACTTGCATTCTCTGGAGTATCAGGTTCCAATCTTGTGCTTTATAAGAGGGGAACTGCTTTGATGGAGACAACAAATTCAACTGAACTTGGGTCTCTCCTACTGTCTTCAGACCACAGTATAGTCTGTCACCACCGAGAAGTTAGATTTTGCTAGGAAAGCAGTTTCCCTAGGGGTAAAAGTGCATCTATGGAATCCTTCAGGCAGACCAAAGCACATCAGTTTATAAAGAAATGTTGGCTGTGATATGCGTCTTGAAAACTTCCCATCACCTTTCCTCCCCAGGACTACTCCAAGTTATTACAGACAATACCACAGTGGCGGTATCCCTTATGTTAGCTAGCAGTGATAGCTTGGGAGTTATTGCTTTGGTATTACTTAACTATTTCATACCTAGTCTGAGTGGAATTTAACACTTATTGACACCTGAAGAATTCCTGCCTAGACAGCCTTCACCTGTGCTAAAATTCAGGACTTGCAGTTTTTCAACCTAGCTATAAACAAATGTATTCATTTCAAAAATGAAAAAAGTTGCACAAAAAACTTAAAATGAGAAAGTTATTCAAACATACTACTCCTCACAATGGTGATTGTAATATATTACCGGGACACAATAATAATTTCCTTTTGACAAATAATTGGGTAATATATACATTTACATATTATAGTTGTGTAGAAAAGTATTAATATCTCTGTAAGTGACATCTCTGTAGTAGACAGTCCCCAACTGTCAGTGAGACTTTTGTCCTGGCAGATGTGATCTTCATTTAGCTGCAAACTAGTTTTGTAGATGCCACTCCATTTTTGAGATATTTACATAATTATGAATGGTATGCATATATGCATATTCAGTAGGCAAATGAATGCAAGTGTCTGCCATGAAGAGCTAGTTAGACATCAACTGTCAGTGCAAAGTTTTTTCAACTTTGTGTATACTTTCATTTGATACCATGGAGTACACTCCAGTTCTAGTTATTTGTATAATTATGAACTTATGGCATACATTCATGATAAGTGCAGGAAGAAACACAATTTTTTGTGGCATTGAGCACATCATTGATCTAAGGAGCCATTCATGACCTGTCTAGCGACTGAGCAATAACATACCTAGGGTGGGATGATAGGCACCTCAGCGCTGTGGGCTAAGTGTTAAGGCTGCACATTCGGATGATCCTAATCACTCGTTGATATAAAGCAAGTATTGCATGTCTGGTCAAACCTGAGTACTGTAGTGCTCTGAGTGTGGTCTTAATTGTAGCAACTGCTTGCTACAGTTTAACAAGATTTTTTTTTATTAATTTAAACCTGAGCTGTGTAATGTACTGTGCAGACAGGGTATAAACTGTAGCAAATGTTACCCCCTGCCCTCTTTAGTAATGGATACTAACCCTAACCCTACACCTTACCTTCATGAATACCTTCCCATAACACTGCCACTCTTCAGACCAATTTGAATCTAGTTTTATGGGGGTTTTAATGTTAATATCGGGAGAGGAAACTTTTCCTTTCTCGAAATTATTTCATTCATTATATTTCCTGTTTCGTATTGTGTATGCTCGAACTTTTTATGCAGGTGCTTTTGTTTCAACTTTATATTAGCTTGATCATACACGTGTTCCTCCATTTTCTGTGTGGCCAGAGGTAGTTTCTTTACTCACCAGTGGGAGTGGGGAGTACTGAGCTGCTAGTTTGTCCTCAAGGGAGTGGTTAGAGACAGCAACTAGTAATTCGTTGGCCATTTTGGGTCATTTCCTGTTTTTTCCAGCCACCTGCTATAAAGCGCGCTTTGGCGGGCTTTTTCAGGCATTAGAGAACTTGGCATAGCTCCTCGTGGTCCCCTGCAGAGTTCCTAAGCCAGCAGAGAGCAGAAAAAGCAACTTTCTTGATTATAAGTATTTTTTAAACATTTTATTTTGCATTTTTCGATCTTTTGAGCTTTTCGACTACTGTTTGTGCCTATATTACTGTTTTATTACCTGATTTTCCTGTTTTTCTGTGCTTAAATTGTTGATTGCACTTGTTGGCTAAAGTTTTGCTTAACGTAACAAACAGGCTAATACACTCAAGTGTACCAGCCTTTGATAGCAATTTAGTCGAATACCAAAGCATTTACTGTATTTTTTCTGTCTGTTTGCAAAAAAACAAAAAAATACTTCTCCTTTCCTAAACTTTCCTAGCTAGTTGTTCCAGTGATCAGATTTTGCTGATCCCTGGGCTTTGTATTTGGTTCCTGTGTTCCTCCATTTTCTGTGTGGCCAGAGGTAGTTTCTTTACTCACCAGTGGGAGTGGGGAATACTGAGCTGCTTATTTGTCCTCAAGGGAGTGGTTAGAGACAGCAACTAGTAATTTGTTGGCCATTTTGGGTCATTTCCTGTTTTTTCCAGCCCCCTGCTATAAAGCGCGCTTTGGCGGGCTTTTTCAGGCATTAGAGAACTTGGCATAGCTCCTCGTGGTCCCCTGCAGAGTTCCTAAGCCAGCAGAGAGCAGAAAAAGCAACTTTCTTGATTATAAGTATTTTTTAAACATTTTATTTTGCATTTTTCGATCTTTTGAGCTTTTCGACTACTGTTTGTGCCTATATTACTGTTTTATTACCTGATTTTCCTGTTTTTCTGTGCTTAAATTGTTGATTGCACTTGTTGGCTAAAGTTTTGCTTAAAAGTAACAAACAGGCTAATACACTCAAGTGTACCAGCCTTTGATAGCAATTTAGTCGAATACCAAAGCATTTACTGTATTTTTTCTGTCTGTTTGCAAAAAAACTAAAAACAAAAAAATACTTCTCCTTTCCTTAACTTTCCTAGCTAGTTGTTCCAGTGATCAGATTTTGCTGATCCCTGGGCTTTGTATTTGGTTCCTGTGTCCCTCCATTTTCTGTGTGGCCAGAGGTAGTTTCTTTACTCACCAGTGGGAGTGGGGAGTACTGAGCTGCTTGTTTGTCCTCAAGGGAGTGGTTAGAGACAGCAACTAGTAATTTGTTGGCCATTTTGGGTCATTTCCTGTTTTTTCCAGCCCCCTGCTATAAAGCGTGCTTTGGCGGGCCTTTTCAGGCATTAGAGAACTTGGCATAGCTCCTCGTGGTCCCCTGCAGAGTTCCTAAGCCAGCAGAGAGCAGAAAAAGCAACTTTCTTGATTATAAGTATTTTTAAACATTTTATTTTGCATTTTTCGAACTTTTGAGCTTTTCGACTACTGTTTGTGCCTATATTACTGTTTTATTACCTGATTTTCCTGTTTTTATGTGCTTAAATTGTTGATTGCACTTGTTGGCTAAAGTTTTGCTTAAAAGTAACAAACAGGCTAATACACTCAAGTGTACCAGCCTTTGATAGCAATTTAGTCAAATACCAAAGCATTTACTGTATTTTTTCTGTCTGTTTGCAAAAAAACTAAAAAAAAAAAACAAAAAAATACTTCTCCTTTCCTAAACTTTCCTAGCTAGTTGTTCCAGTGATCAGATTTTGCTGATCCCTGGGCTTTGTATTTGGTTCCTGTGTTCCTCCATTTTCTGTGTGGCCAGAGGTAGTTTCTTTACTCACCAGTGGGAGTGGGGAGTACTGAGCTGCTTGTTTGTCCTCAAGGGAGTGGTTAGAGACAGCAACTAGTAATTCGTTGGCCATTTTGGGTCATTTCCTGTTTTTTCCAGCCCCCTGCTATAAAGCGCGCGTTAGCGCGGAGTTGCCACTGTTGCACACAAGAGCAGCAGCGGTTTAACTATTCGGGCTACCTAAATTCCACTCTTCAAATTTTCCCTTAAATCTACCTTCCTCGAACTGTACTGCCGATCTAACCAGCGTATCCTATAACTAAAAACTTCATCTCTACTTGATTCCCAAGTAGACTATTCTCTATCTGTAAAGCCTAGCACTTGCTCCTACAGTACTTGCACCTTGATAAAGCACTATTATTATAGATAGTACCCCACCAGCCTAGAACCCACATCCCCCGGAGTCTTTTGTAAGTTTTTTATCTATTACTTCTAGCATGTCGAGGGATCAGTTGCTTGTGTCCTCTCCTGCTCAACTGATGAACCTGGGAATATTGAGGCAATGTTACAATTGCCTCATGTACACAGACAATCCTCTCCTTCTCCCACAAAACACAAATACATGCGAGAGATGCAACTATACGGCCAAACTGGAGGCTGAGCTCTCTCAACATAGGACTGGCAAGACCAGACAGGAGGAGAAGGTAACCACACACACTACATACCCAGTCACACATAGTACCATCACAACTTCAAATCATACACATAATCACACAAAGACATACTCGGAGGCTCTGACCAAAAATCTACCAAAACAGCAGAGGCCTCCAAAGCAGACACCCAAACAACTACCACCTCAGGACCCAACACATGCATCACATAGACCACACAGTCAGAGTGTCAAACAGTCACAGCCCTTAAGGCCAAACACAATGCCAGACACTCGTCATTGGTGACTCCATAGTCAGGCACACTGACGTCCCGCTCACCAGACTGAGTAAGGAGAAGGTCACAGTAAGCTGCCTGTCGGGCGCTAGAATCCGCCACATAACGCAAGCACTCGGGTCTCTCAACAGCAAGTACAAGTACGACTCAGTCATTGTCCCTGCTGGTGTCAACGACCTGAGACGTACCTCCTTGGACTACATGAAAAGAGACATTGAGGAGCTCTCTGATTATGTAGCCCAGGCAGGTATGACCCTGACCTTGAGCAGTATCTTACCTTCACCTAGAATGATGCCACAATACAGTGATAAGATGATCAGCTTTAATAATTGGCTTAAATTTTGGTGTCATTCAAAGGGGATCCAATGTCTGTCTGCCTGGGATGACATGCTGGACAAGCCACGCTGCTTCGCAAGGGACGGCTTGCACCTGTCACCCCTGGGCTTCCGGATATTGGCAAAGGCTCTTGCCACCCCCATAGTGCCTTTGTTAGGCAAAGCTCAAATTCTAAACCTACCACCCTAGAACACAAAAAAGGAAAAAAACTAAGGGTAATGCTGCTCAATGCCAGAAGTCTCAATCTCAAGATGCACGCACTCAAGGCCCTTCTCAGTATGGAGAACATCGATGTCTGTGCTGTGACAGAAACCTGGTTCAAGGCTCCTGAGAGCACCCCAGCACTATCAGGTTTCACCTCATATCATGCATTCCGGTCCCAAAATCTGGACAACACCATGAAAGGAGGGGGGTGTCCATATTCATAAAGGACACACACACCTCAAGGTTGGTGGCAACGCACAATGCATCGGAGACCATCCAGGTGCAATTAACCATAGGCAAGACTGCTCTGCAATTTGTAGCATGTTACAGGCCACCCTCAAAAACTCAGGAACCTCACATGGCCTTCCTGAAAACACTGGCGGGGATAAATGTATCTCCATATACCATCATACTAGGTGATTTCAACTACCCTAATATAGACTGGGAACACTATTCAAGCCCAAACACTCTAGCCCAAAGGTTCCTGGAGTTCATAAACTCAAATGCCATGGAACAACTAGTCACCATCCCCACAAGAGGAGAAAACATACTTGATCTCATCATCACGAACATGAGATCACAATGTTCAACACCTGAAGTATACCCCTCACTGGTGTGAACAGATCATAAACTAATCTCGCTGGAGGTCCTCATCCCGCCCCCACCTGAAATAAAAAAGACCACAGTGAAAAACTTCTCAAAAGCCGACTTCACACTTCTAAAAACTAGTGTGGTCTCCTTTAAGGCCCCTTAGCCAGTGGTAAACATTACTCAAACCGCTGAATCACTTACAAATGCCTTCTACCAGCACATACAGGACTGCATGGATCAGGCAATCCCAAACAAAACTAAGACTCTTTGTACTAAAGGCAAGCGTCCAGTCTGGTGGACCCCAGCCATAAACAAGCTCTACAACAAAAGGAGGAAGCTACTACAAGATAGAGCAAAATCCTTGAAAGGTAAGACACCTTTGATCATTATAAGTAAAAAAACTAAGAGCTCTCATAAAATCATCCAAGGCAAATTTTGAGAGAAAAATCGCCAAGGACTCAAAAGACAATCATAAGGCCTTCTTTAGCTATATTAGAAACCTAGGAGGAAACTCCCAGATATGCTCAGAATTAGTTCAAAATTATGTGAAGATTACTGAACCTACACACATTGCCAACATACTGGCTGACAGGTTCAGTGCAAACTTCTCCCCCCCTTCCCCCCAAAAGGAGAGATATCTATACCAGAGGATTGTAGCCTCCCAAACATCTCCAACGCCCAGGTGAGAACTGCTCTCTCCAAGGCAAAAAACACAGCATCCATGGGACCAGATGGTGTCCCCAGCTGTGTGCTCCACGAACTCAATGAGGAATTAAACCCGCAGTTAGGACAGCTGTTTAATCTTAGCCTCACCTCAGGATACGTACCCAAGGAGTGGCGCATGGCGACTGTGGTCCCACTTCATAAGGGCGGTGCCTCCACCGACCCTGGAAATTACCGTCCCATTAGCTTGACAAGCCTTATCTGCAAAGCCATGGAGAGGATCATAATGGAACTCATAAATAAAGACATAGGGAACTTGCAGACCTTGGATCCATCCCAGTTTGGCTTTGTCAAAGGCAGATCATGCCTCTTAAACTTGGTTGACTTTTTCGAAACAGTCACCAAGGCCATTGATGAAGGCAAGGCAGTCCATACAGCCTACCTCGACCTGGCAAAGGCCTTCGACACAATACCCCACTCAGGTATCATCGAAAAACTCATCAGCTTAAATGTAAACCCATACATCACAAGATGGGTTGCAAACTGGCTAAGTGACAGAACCCACAGGGTCAGAGTTGCTGGCGCCATGTCAGATACAAAGCCTGTCACAAGTGGTATCCCACAGGGCTCAGTCCTGGGACCACTCTTGTTCGCCATCTACTTTTCTGAAGTACAAGCAAACACAGGAGGGTTATGGCTGACAAAGTTTGCAGATGATTGCAAACTGGGCGCCATAGTCGAAAACACATCTGACACAGATATCCTTCAGAAGGGCCTCACAGAAACGGATAACTGGTGCCAGAGCCATGGCCTAAAGTTAAATGTCAAGAAATGCATAGTCATACCCTTCGGGAAAAACAAGGTTACCCCTAGCTACCATATAGGTGGCAATCCACTGAGCACAGAAGAAGTCATCAGGGATCTGGGGACCCAGGTTGACAGTAACCTTTCGTTTGACACTCATGTTGCCAAAGTAGTTAGGAAAGCCTTCTACATTGCCCACCTGATCATGAAGGGATTCACATCTAGATCTAGGGAGGTCATCGTCCCCCTGTACTCATCACTCATTAGACCTATGATTGAGTACAATGCCCCATTCTGAATGTATCTGACCCGTCACCTGCAGCAGCTGGAAAGGCCCCAAAAGTTCCTCACCAAAAGGATAAAGGGTCTCAAAAATATGTCTTATGCTGCCAGACTGAAAGAACTCCAGCTCTATTCAGTCGCATACCGCTTGCTCAGAGGTGACCTGTGCCTGACATATAAGGCCATGTCAAACCCAAATTTGATGAATATGCTTCACCTCAAAAAATCTAGATCCCTCAGAACCACAAGGGCGGGAAACTTAAACCTTGACACGGTTATTAATAGAACATGGTGGAGGGACAGATTCATCACCCAGAGACTCCCTATGCTGTGGAACAAAATCCCGGTACATGTGAGGCAGAGTACCTCGCTGGCCTTGTTCAAGAGGAATCTTGACCAATGGATAGGAGATCGCAGATATACCCCAGGGATTACTTCAGTGTCACTGCTTGACAGAGGCACAGCAAAATAATAGGCATAGTTTTCTTCAAACTAAAGGGGTGGCGAAAGCCACATAACTATGGGCTAGGCTTATAAATGCCCTTGGGCAGATAGCCTAGTATGAACCTATGAACCTATGAACCTATAACCACATAGCTCTTACATATTTGTGATCCCCATTACCCAATTTTGTCTGTGCATTGCTTCCTTTCTGTGATTTTACATTTCTTTTTTTTTCTTTTTACAACTGAACGGTTTACATTTTTATAGAAAAGGTTATGTCTATGTAATACCTCTCTTACTGCCTTACTGAGTTCATACAATTTTCAAAAAATGACATTCAAGGATCTTTGATTGGATTTTGGCCACAGACCCAAATAAGTACACAAAAAATGGGTACTCTGTGTGATAAAAGTGACCATCTATCAGTATACACCCTTAGGACTGTATCCCATCTGGAGAAAGAGCATCACTGTAGATGTTCATTAACTTACTGAAATCCCTGAACTGGTCCATGTTAAAAATTCTACCACTAAATGAAGCAGTACACCAGTTTAACTCTACATACCTTTAATAGCATAGCTCCCCTTGAAACAAATAGAACTAAAGCCAACCATGCTCCCTGACTATCAAAACATAAACATCTAATGACAAGTAGAGACAAAGCATGGCTGGAGTGGCTAAAGAATAAAAGTGATGCAGGTTTACAAAGTAACTGTGTAATCAGGCTAAAAAGCAAATAATTAAGGGAACAAAACTTTTATAGTCAACTACAAATCAACCATAAACACAGACCATAAAAATTCTTGTCTTCCATTTCCTCATTACTTAACCCTGAATCCAAATGTGATCCCAGTCTGTTTCCTGCTAGATCCCCTCCTCAATTTGCAGAAGTATTTAATACCCATTTTATTGAAAGCATATCAAACCTTACCTCTGACCCCACCCACCCTGCCAAACCTTGCTCCCTATACTCTTCTAGCCCTATTACCAATACACCCCCTTCACAGAGCACTACGAACAGCTCTTCACTAATATCTCACTCATCTGAATCCACAAACACTTCATCCACAGTGTCTCCCACTTTCACAAACAGCTGTCTAATTATATCTCACATCTGCCGGAGAAAAAGTCTCACTGATAGCCTGTTTCCTCTAACCTCATAAGGAAAGCACTTCTTAAGATCAAACTCTGTTCTGCCTCTACAGACAATCTTCCAACTAAATATTTAAAAATAGCTGCAGATGCCATTGCTTATACTCTTAGCATTCTTATTAGTAGAACCATCAAAAGTCAGTCACATTAAAGAAGGCAAATCTACTGAAGCATGTAACTACTGCCTCTTGCTATCTTGCCCACTCTCTCTCAACTTTTGAAAATTATGTAAGTAAACAGTTCTTTAATCATCATCTCCACATTCGGCTGTTAACCTTCACTCAAGGACCAGCTCACATCACAACAGTAGCATTCATACCCTTCACATATACTGTTAATAAAACAAGAAACTCTGATAGTCTTATCTCAGCACTATTTCTTGACCTGTCCAAGGCTTTTAACAATGCTTCCCACCCCAAACTCTCTTAACTACTCTCTATTTCACAATCCTGCCTGCAGTGGTTTACTAGCTACCTGTCCAGTAGGCAGCAATCAGTAAAATGGCAAGGCTGCCTCTCCCATCGGTTGACAAGACTGGCTCCCCAAGGCAGAATCTGATCTCCTCTTTTTTAATGTTTTCATAAGTAACCTTCATACTTCTTCCTTTCAAAATTCCTTAATTCATAAACTTGCAGCCTGCCCTGCCCTTAACTCAGCATTCCATGTCTACATTCCCAGAAGGCCTCTCTGATCAGAGTACAAGGAACCCCTCTTTTTGCACAAACCAAAAAAAAAAAAAAAAAATCAGCTGGGCAAAGCCTATACTCCTCCACTGTGGCTAAAACCTGGAATTCCCTACCCCTTGCAGTTGGAGCAAATCCTAACCTCATAAAATCCAAGCATAAGTTAAAAGATTTCTTATCTAAATCTTGGATCTGCTCCTGTTCTAATGCTGGCTGACTTCTTTAGCTTTGTCCTAATCCTGATTGGTTTCTACAGTAATCCCATCGTCACAGCCCCCCTTTTCTGCTCCATGACCTATTTCCCACTATCCCTCACTACTGTTATTTTTCGTTACTAACACTATTCCTACTTAGTATTCTTGGTACTACTGCAATATCTGCTACCCCTTTCATATACAATTGCTGCATAATATAAATCCTCGTATTTACCTCTGTCTCATGTACTTACTTTGAAATCCTTACCCTCTACCGTTTTATTTCTGTTTTTGATTACTAAATGCTTGGATCTTTTTACTGTACACTATAGAACATAAATACTAATTACTATATTTTCTGTTTATGTAATGTAATGTGTTATGCAGAGTTATGTTACCTCTGTTATTTTTGGAGCTTTCAGACCTCCGCTGAAAATGGGTACCTCTGTCCCAGTCGGATTTTTCCCGGTAATTGAATGTCAGTGAATAAATAAATTCCCCTTCCTTCCTTAAAACATTTGAACTAACATGCTCCAGCTTGTCAAGTTTTTCCACCAGGATTTATCTATTCTTTCTTTCCATAATCCACTATTTTTCTACTGACATGTATACTTTCCTGTATTTCTTCTTAAATTCTATCCATTAATTTCATCCATGCGGCTCAAAATCTTCTTATATTAATGTGGAGTTCTCATAAATATTTTTCCCTTCCTTCATTTCTGCTTACTTCACTACAATATTCATTTGATCTGTACAATCTCTTTTCCTCCAAATGCTAAGACTATCCAGCCCATTTTCTTTCACCCTCATTTTATTTCCTACCATGTGAATACAAGAAGCAGTTTCTGCTTTAAGCTCATTCCTTACATATATACACTGTCTGTCATTCTCTACATGTAACTGTCTAAACTGTAATAATTCCTTACACCTAACATCTAAAATTTTACCCTTGTTCTTTCTCAAACTGCAGTTAAAATGACAGTGACTATTGCATCCATATTTATTATCACATCCTGTTTGCGTACTGTAGCATGTCTCAAAATTATGGGGAACAGATAGCAGTTGAACTTGACCTACTGCTAGTGCTTACCAAAAGAAGTAAATAGACAAAAAAAAAAAAAAAAAGAATGGATCACTGATTTGAGCAATATGTATTCTGGTTGTTATACCTGGTGTCCTGCCATATTTCAGAGAAATACCTGTAAAAGAATCTGGCTTTGAAGATTGGGAACATCATATGTTTTCAGTATCCCTGGAAAGCATGGAAATCAGTTGCACCAGGCAACCGGCCTCTATGTTTTGTCTGTAGTAGCAGAAATAAGTTTATTTTATTTATTTATTTGACATTTGTTTACCGGGGTGGTCTGACTGGGTCTACAGAACCCATTTTTAGCAGATGCCCGGGGAGAAAAGCTCCATATACAGTACAAATACAGTGTAATCCAATACAGTACAAATGACATTAGAAGTACTATACAAAAATAAGTTGAAAGAACAAACTATGTTGCAAGATATTTCACATTATAGATAATAATAGTCACTCTAACCATATACATAACCTATGAGTAGATACTGTCCAGAACTAGTATATAGGTAATACAATACATGACATTGACTGTTATAGGACATGAAATAATAGAATGTTGGTTTCAATTAAGAAAATAATAGCCAGAAAGTTAGTGGTGCAGAAAGATAGCGAGAGAGTTAAGAAGAATAGAGGCATTACAGTCTGAGCAGTAGCTTAAGGATACATTATCGAAACAGAAAAGGAGTCAGGAGAGCCTTAGGCTCTTGCAGACTATCAGGGAGTAAAATGTGACAGAAGAGGAGGATGGGACTAATGTGGAAGAAGAAGACCTGAGCATTAGTCAGGCTTTATGCAGGAGCAAATACATGTATTTTTGAGATTTTTATTAGAGGCGTTGAAATGGGTTAGGCCAGGCGTAGACCTGGTAGCTAGAGCTAGTGAATTCCATAATATAGAGACAAGAGTATGAATACAGATAGTGACCTGGTTTTCTTGTAGGTTTTCAGATAGCTAAGATATTTTTGTCTTCTGATCATAGGGACCTATTTGGTGTATAAGGTGTGACTACATTGGGTAGCACAGGGCAGGCAGTAGGCTTGAAAATAAGGGTGTGCAAGGTGGATAGCTGAATAAAGGCAAGTTGGTTGGGGAGTTCAAGCCAGTTTAGTTCTAGTAGCAGTTTACAGTGGTGTGTGAGATATTTAGAGTTTGTGGTAAACTTTGCAACTTTGCTATAGCACTGTTCCATCTTGCTTAGGGTAGAAGTTTGTAAGTTAGTTAGGACAGGAGCACTGTAAAGAAGGGAGGAAAGTAAAACATGTTTTTGCAAGGGTAATTTTGGTTGTTGCAGTAAAGAAATGTTTATTTCTATTCAAGAGTCCCATTTTTTGATAAGTTCTCTTTACATTTTGCTGTATATGGGGGTCGAATGACAATTTATTGTTAACGATAACTCATAGAAATTTGGTTTCCTGCACTATTTCTATGACTGTGTTTTCAGATGCAAAGATGTTAAAATGATCAGTGACAGGGGAGGTGTTTTGGGGGTGAAAGAGTACTAGTTTATTCTTCCTTGGATTAAGAAAGAGTTGGAAAATCCGTAGCCAGGATTTCAGTGCAGTAAAGGACTGTTGAGGTTTTGAAAGTAGTTCTGGTAGTGATTGAACAGCACAGATTATGGTGGAATCATCAGCACATTGAATGTGGGTTTAAAGTTACAAAACAAACAAAAAAAATTACAGTGAAAAATGATTGCTTCTGTGAGCAGCGTGTCTTGCTTGACACTACACAGAGATATAACCGGGAACCCCAGCAGGCAGAGGGGACAGAGAGAAAGAGAGAGGAAAAAAAAGTTTTCCTGGTGATCAGGAGTGTCAGCTCCTGTGAAAGCACCGAGACTGAGTGCCTCTGGCAACAATTTGTTACTGTCTGCCAGCAATTCCAATAATAACGTGGAGGGGAAAAAACTAAAACAAAGATAAGGTCACTTCTGGGATCAGTGTGATCTGCTACCACTGCACATAGATAATCTTGGTATCCTGTCAGCATTTACTGAAGAAGCCCTAACAGAAAAATGTTTCCTGTATATTAGGTGCTTAAATAAAGCAGGTAAGCAGTGAGATCAGTTAAGGGAGTCACAAGTGAACATTACGGAAAGGTCCTTGTGTAGGTAACAGGAAATAAAAAAGCAAGTAAAGAGTAAAACAAAAACAGCATGGACACTTTGGAAAAGTTTATAGTTTCACTTTCACTGAACTTACTTTCTGTTTGGGTAATAAAAGTTAGAACCTAGAAATACATGCTTGCCTGATTGTTCCATGTGCATTTTGTTTTACATTTCAAGCAACTATACTCCACAGGAAGTTATAAAATTCCAAGTGCTCAAAAATTTTTTTATTTTCAATTAAAATAACATTTGCATAATATTTTTAAATATTTTAAACAACTATAGACAATATTTACAAAAGCCTGACTTTCAATTATATACAATGTATGTTATTAAATATAGAATTAACAGATCAGTTATCAGAGATACAATATTGATTATTGCAGATTATACAGTGACCCCCCATTAATATTCAAAAACGTGCACGCTGATTGGTCAGCGTGCACGTTGTAAATCAGAGTTATAGTAATGGAAAAAGGTCTGGTCGCCCAGACTTTTTCCATTACTATAACTCTTTATTTACAGCAACGGAGAAAGCAAGATCTCCGTTGTGTCACACTGTCTCGCTATGTTAAACAAGTTTAACATAGCGAAACAGCTTTAAAAAAAGCAACGGAGATTCTCCGTTGCTTTTTTCAAAGCTGTCTCGCTATGTTAAACCCATTTAACATAGCGAAACAGTTTGTAAAAAGCAACGGAGATCTTGCTTTCTCCTTTGCCTTTTTCAAAACTGTCTTGCTATGTTAAATGGGTTTAACATGGCGAGACAGCTTTAAAAAAAGCAACGGATCTCCGTTGCTTTTTTCAAAACTGTCTCGCTATGTTAAATGGGTTTAGCATAGCGAGACAACTTTAAAAAAAGCAACGGATCTCCTTTGCCTTTTTTAAAGCTGTCTCACTAAGTTAAACACATTTAACATAGCGAAACAATTTGTAAAAAGCAACGGAGATCCTGCTTTCTCTGTTGCTTTTGCCCACAGCTCTGATGTACTGTGTAGGCATACGCATGCGCAGTACATCGGAACTGCCGCAGAATACCAGACAGTTGCGGAAGGGCAGCAAGGAGGCATTATACAATGCCATTATTTAAAAAATAATAATTATTTTTTCTTAAGTAATGTCATTGTATAATAGCAATAACCCACTTCTGGGTGTGGGTAATACTGGATTTACCCACGGTTGGCTTTGTTTGGCCACTTGGTCTTCTCCCTCGTGACCAAACCACACTAACTGTGGGTAAATCCAGCATTACCCACACCCAGGCGTGGGTTATTGCTATAGTGTCCAACAAAGATATAACTTTCTTCCAAGGATTATTTACCAATGGCCTGGGATAGATTCGTAGTTCTTTTATTTTTATTTCCATCAATGCAGTTGTCTTCAGTAAAGTGTAGAATTATTCCAAGGTCGGGGGTGTATTTGAATTCCACTTTCTGGTTACGCATTTCCTAGATATAGCAAGTATTGTCCATAACAAATACATATTTGTCTTATTCAGGTAGGGACCTTCATTTACATTTAGTATAGTCAATGCTTTAGTTAAGGTAAAGTTTTTATTAAATAAAGCTTGTAAAAAATAATTGATTCCATTCCAGTTTGATTTAATTTTATTACATTCATAAAAAATATGAATCCAGTCTGCTTTATTTGACTTTTCACACCTCCAGCAAAACATTTGTAGTAGTACTGATCTTTTTAATTCTATCTGATGTTAAAATGCTCTTTGTAAGTATTTCCATTTAAATAATTTCCAGTACTGTGTGTTATAGGTGTAATTAACTGATAGTAAGATGTTAGTTTTAATTTCTTCTGTTAACTGCATTGACTATGTTAGAGGTTTTGTAGCTGATCAAACTTGCAGAGTAGTTCAGAAGAAAAGGGTAAAGCCTTGCAAGTCTTGAATATATTGAGGAAGCTACACAACTTACAAGTAGGGTAAAATATATCACAATGTTAACAAAAAAATAAGAGGCAGTGCACAGTGCAAAAGGGAGAAACACAATGTCTACAATATGGGACATGGAGTCGGTGTACTTACCATGGTTGTAGTGCAACACTGTGCATCCAGCAGTGTTTTCCTAATTATGTGATAACAACTGGACTGCTGCTACACCTGTCAAGATTCAAGGAAATGAAGAATGCATAAAGGTGTGTTGGAGGCAGCACTACATTTATTGGGGCAAGTGGAAAAGGACCTCGCAACTACCAAATGACAGTATTAGGAACAGTTGATTGACAGATGTCCAACACCGTAATTGGTAACTAATTGAGTTGTCAGACCTAATTTGTGTCAGGTAACCAGGACATTGGCTAGTGGAAAAGTTCATGAAAATTTAAGCTAAAATAATTTCATTAGAAATAAACCAGAAAAAGTTTCACAGTATAATGATGTTAGTGATGTTCATCGTGTATACAGCTGCAGTCATAACAGATGGGTTCTCCTGCCGTCAGGCGGGTCCTCGGTCGGGCGAATTCCAAAGTCTAGGTCCGGCGTCGGTTGTTGTCGCTTCTTCCCTGACGTCAGTGTGACAGGGGTATAAAGGAACCAGCCGACGCCATTTTCTTTAGTCTTTCTTGCCGCGCGGTGCCCGAAGCAGAAGCAGTTTGCAAGTGCCGGTCGGCCAGCTCCTGAGATTACAAAAATTTGGATACCGAAGTCTTCTTAAAAGCTAAGTACCCCGTTGGGGAAACTTTTCTTGCCTCAGACCGATGTCAGAAAAAGTTAATAATTGTATTTCTTGTGGGAAGCAAATACCGCATAAGGATTTCCATTCCCTCTGTATACCTTGTTTAGGCCCAGACCACGACGTCTCGGTCTGTCACTTTTGTGCTACATTCAATAAACGCACTATTAAGCATTGGGCGGAGTTCGCCCAGCATTATTTTGGGAAAGCATTTAACTATACTATGTCGTCGGATACTCCGATTTTGTCTAAAAAACGCAAAGACAAGGACCGACACACGAGGTCTGCGGCCTCTACCGACACCACGCCAAAGCCGACTACACGTGGTCCGGTTCTCAGCGAGGCGACTACGCAGCCCCTGACCACCGACGACCTGTCTTTGACGGTGTCTCCTGTGCCTGAGGTCGCAGGCTCCTCGGCCCACACCCCGACTACAGATACCGAAGCCACTCTTGGTGTTGAAACTCAGAATGTGGACAGGTCCACCTCCACTCAAGGTGTCTTCAGACCTTCCTCTTCTTTCTCCATCAAGGCTTTCACAAAGTCTAAAGCAACCATGCAGTCTAAGAGACCAGCTACACAGGGCCCATCTCCAGGCCCCATGCCTAAGAAACAGATGCTTAAAATGGCTGAGGATTTAATTACTCTTATCAGAGGTTCTCAGCCCCCTCCGGACAAAAGACCTAGAGTGGAGGAAGATTCCTCCTCCTCTGATCAGGGCTCCATTATTTCAGAGCACTTTGATGATCAGGAACATTCTTACTCCCCTTTTGAAGACTCTGATGTAGAGGAGTCCATCCCTTCTGTATCCCCCCCCCTGAGGATTACTCATTTGGGGAAACTTTGCATACTTTAAGGGAACACTTCCACTGGGAAGGCCAGGATTATTCAGATTCCAAGAAAAGGCTCAGGGAATTTCTCTTGCTTCCACAGCACAGACCTCTGGCTATACCTCCTGTCTTGGACATCCTAGATGATGTTTACTCGGAGGCCTGCCTTAACCCGGACTCTCTACCTCCAGCTCCAGTTAAGCCTGACAGGTACTACAGGGTCCCTGACTCACACCAATTTCTATACAAAAGCCATGCTGCTGACCCAGAAACCATCTCACAGGGCCCCAAGGGAGTTAAGGCCTCCATTGCTAAAAATCAACTGCCTTCCGAGAGAGATTCCAGATCCTTAGAAAGGTGGGGAAAAAAGGTATATACCTCGGCTACCTTATCCATGAGGGCCTTAAACTGTCAGTTTCATATGCTAAAATACCAACAGTTTTTGTTATCACAATTGAAAAGTAAAATGTCACAACCTGAACAACCAGACTTGAAGGAGTTGCAGGATTTGATGCATAGTGCAGAACAAGTGGGTAAGCATACCTTACAATGTGGTTTTTTACTCAACAAATTTTTATTTTGTTTTTTAAAGAAAAAAAAAAAAAACAGTAAATTTAGATTACAATTCAATAATAATGAAAAGAACAATAACATTATTTACAATATTTACAAGTGACCCAAAGAAGAAAATAAAACAATAATAATTAATAAAAAATCCAAAGAAGAAGAGAAAAAAAAGAAAACAACATTTAGTAAATGAATTCTTACCTCTTATTGTTTTTTTTTTTTTTTCTTCCTGACAAGTCCACAAAAATCTATATCTCTTTGAACTCATATGATGGAGATTATATCCATTTGTGTTGCTTCTATGAGTGTAAGTATTTTGTTCCAGGGGTTATCTGACCATTTTCTGGGGAAATTTCTTTTTTCCTTGACTTTTATCTCTTTTTGTGCAGTCTCCTTTAGAAGAAATATAAAGTCTTCAAAACGTGGAGGAGTTGTAGATTTCCATTTCCTTGTGATACATTTTCTGGCTACCGCCAGAATAGTTCATAAAAGATATTGATCTCTTCTATTCATAACTACTAATTCATCTACATTCAAAAAAATTAAAGATTTTGTTAAGACAAATGTATCATTATAAATAGCTTGAAGAAAATTGCCAATTTCCTCCCAAAACGTTTTAATGCAATCATAAAATATATGTAACCAATCTGCTTCACAGCTTAAAGAGCATCTCCAACAAATAACATTTTGTGTAGAGTTGAATTTAGCTATTTTGTTTGGGGTATAAAAGGCTCTATGTAAAAATTTCCAGGTGAAGATTCTCCATGTTTGGGTATTAGAAGTTAGTTTAATGGAGTATAGTAGGTTATTTTTACAATCATTTGATAGATTTGTTGATAAACCCCTAGATATAAAATTCCAAGTGTTTTGATCTGTTTAGTCTTGTAAACTATTAAAATTTTGTATAATTTAGATGTTGAATTTGGCCAGTTATGGTTATCATAAATCAATTCTTGAATATAGTTTATGAATTTTGGTTTAGATTTGAAGGATGAATCATTAATAATTTTGCATAAATCTTTGGTGTAAAGTAAAATTTTTTGGAGACTTATCCTGTCTACACTTGTTATATTAAATTCATTTATAACTTGTTGATTACTTAATGCTTTAAGGTTATTTATACATTGGATCCAGCATATGAGGTTGTTGGAGTCCCAATTAATGAGTGTGTTATCATGAATTTTCTTTTTAAATTTCTTTGATGTATTAAATGGTAATAATAGTTCAAACCATACTTTTATGTCAGAATTTGAGTTTATAAAGGATCTGAATAGATTATAAATATTATTTAAATATGTTAGATTAGTGGGTTTTGTTGTATTATTTTGAAAATTAATACATAATATATGCCAAAATATATTCTTGTGATTATTCAGGGATGCATTTTTTGATATTTTGTTTTCATTTAAAAAAATAATCATATGTAGAGTTTTCCAAGCAGAAGAGAAATTTGGATTTACCCAGTTCAATACTAGTTTAAAAATGGAGGCTTTGATATACGTCTCTGTCTGTAAAATTAATTCCCCCTAATTCCCATGGTCTAATATGATGAGAAAAAGCAATTCTATTCTTTTTTTGGATACCATAGAAAACATAATAAGTTTTTGTGAATTTCTTTTAGAATTTTTTTATTTGGAATTATAGGTATTGCTAGTGCTATATAATTTATTTGTGGTATAATATCATTTTTATTAGCTGTAATCTGTCCTCAAATTTTAGATTTAATTTATTCCAGTTTTCCATATGTGTTCGTGTTGAGTTTAAAATTTTATTATAGTTTAGAGTCAGAGTAGTATCTATTTTATCAGATATAATAATTCCTAAATATTCTAATGAAGAGGCTTTTTCTCCAAGTATATGGTATTTACTCAAGTGAAAGTCCCCCTTTCTGTTTAGTAGAATATGCTTTGATTTAGATTTATTAAAATGAAGGCCAGAAATTAGAAAAAAAATTTCCACTTGTATTTCTAATTCTTGTAGAGATTCTTCGTTTGGTGATAAAGTTAGTAGTATATCATCAGCAAACAACATAACCTTGGAGTTAAATTTATTGTGAATATTTAATCCTTCATTTTTTGAGTCTCTACGTATTGTAGTTGCAAATAGTTCTATTGATAAGGCAAATAGAATGGGAGACATAGGACAACCTTGTTTAGTGCCTTTAGTTATTTTGAAAGCTTCTGATGTGAACGGACCTAATTTTACATAGGCCAAATTATCTTTATATATATTCTTTATCAAATTAATAAAATTTAAAGGAAACTCAAAAAGTTCTAAAATTCTAAATAAGTAGTCCCAATTCACTGAATCAAATGCTTTTTCTATATCTAGTGTAATTATGAGAGCCTCTATATTATCTCTATTCAATATTTCAATAATGGTTAGGATTCTTTGTATATTATCATAAGTATGCCTGCCATAGATAAAACCTGTTTGGTCATCATTTATGATTTGAGTCAAGGATTTTTTAATTCTATTGACTAATATAGTCATAAATATTTTGTAATCATTATTAAGTAGGGAAATCGGTGTGTAAGAGCTGCAATGGGAAGAATCCTTGTTCTCTTTTTTATTGGAGTAATTAATGAATATCTCCAGGATGGTGGAATTATGTTTTGAGCTTGAATTTCATTTAGAGTCTTATGAAGTAAAGAGATTGCTGAATTTGGGAGTATCTTGTATAATTCCATTATTATTCCATCTATTCCTGGCGATTTATTGTTTTTACTCTCTTTGATTTTGTCACTTATTTCCTTGAGAGAAATGTGTTTTTCAATATCAATTTTTAATTTTTCAGGTAATTTTTTTTATTATAGGATTGCTAATTTTTGATTCTATTAAAATAGTTTTGTTTTTATTGTTTCCAAAATGATTAGTATAATGAAATTTAAAAGCTTCTAGGATATCATTTATGTCTGACACTTTTTTATTACCTTTTCCTTCATGTACAATATTTGTAATATTGTTTTCTATATTTTGCCTTTTTATTCTCATAGCTAAGTTATGTAAGTGTTTTGGAGATGTTGAGAGTGAACTAAATTTTAGTTTTTCCAATGCCAAATTTGTCTTGTGGGTTAGAATTTCATTATATTTTTTATTTAAATCTTCAATTTCTTTTTTTTTTTACCTGAGAATTCTTTACATCAGAAGTGTTTGCATTAATTTCTGTTATTTGTTTTTGAATGCTGTGCAATTCTGATTCCCATTCTTTTGTTTTGTTTTTGAACCAAGATATAATTTTACCATATAAGAAGGCCTTTAGAGTATCCCATATTATTATATTATTTGTATCATCATTGGAATTTATTTCTAAAAAATATTGAATTTCTGATTCTAACCATGGTTTAAATTGTTTTAATTTAGTAATGTAAGCTGGTATTCTTGAAGCGAAATTTAGTCTTTTACAATCTATTTGTAATTTAAGGATTAGGGCATTATGGTCAGAAAGTGGGCATGGAATGATAGAAAATTTTATTATCTTCCTATTTAAATCTGGAGACATAAAAATTTTATCTATTCTTGTTTTAGTATTAAATCGATAATCACTATGTGAGTATAATAATGAGTTAGGTTCTTTGAAATTAAATGTATCAATTAATTTTAAGTTTTCTGTCCATTTCTTAAGGTATTTTCCTGTGGAAGTGAGACATAGATTCCTTTTATTAGTTGTCTCAGAGTTATCTAGAATACAGTTAAAGTCTCCTCCTATTATTATAATACCTTTATTTACCCTATTAGTTAGTTCTATTTGCTTTTTAACTGTAGATAGTCCTATTCTAGGAATCCAATATACATTTACCAGAGTCCAAATTCTATTCTGAAATTTTATTATTACAATTGATAGTAATCCTTCTTTACCTTCATAGTTGTAAATAATCTGAGGATTAGCTACACTTTTCCTCCATAAAATTAAGACTCCTCTAGTTTTTTTTTTATATGAGGAGTGAGAGAGAATTAAGTAGTAGTTAGGTATCCAAGTAAAGTTGTCATCAGTTTTAAAGTGGGATTCTTGTAGAAATATAACTTGTGTTCTTTGTAATTTTAGATATCATAATAAATTTGATCTTTTTATAGGATTATTTAAACCACTGATATTTAAAGACAACAGTGTTATGTCTGTCATTTCTATAGGTAATTATATTATGATTTTGGAAGGATACGTTAATAAAGTTTTATTATTTTTGAAGACCTGTGAGAGCATATATATTAATTTTCCCTCCTTTTCTCTAAGAAGAAACTTGAATTGAACAAATCTCTTTCTTTGATAGTTTAACAAATGAAGATAAAACTTGCTTGAAACCACCACGAGGAAGAAAGTTGTAAATCCTTTTATTAATAAAAACAAGCGCTTTCACGCAATAAGATGCGCTTCATCAGGTTACAATTTTACTAAAATTTTCAGCCATTTATATAGTAAAAAGGCGTTTGCCAATTATTCAATCAATTCATCATTCAAAACAGAAACAATTAAGATAATTTATCAAAGTAACAGTAATAAGCTAGTGCTCGCTAAAGCAAAAACTTATACATACCAAATAATGACATTTTTTGAAAGGTCTGCAACCATCATCATATATATATTAGATCACATATGTATATTAAATCAAGATACAGTTTATGTCTATAATTAGTACAAACAGACTCCTTCATTAATTCTCACGGAAGTTCTGCCCATATATGGGAAAAACCTTTATTAGTGGCTGCTCATCGCATATCACATTCAGTAAGCAGTGATAGCATGAAAATGCATACTTCTGCTGTTCATTGAGTCAGTCATGTGACTAAAGAGGCTATATGACACTATAACTTCAAGAGCGCGATATATAATAATAAAATTCATAAGGATAATCTTCCACTAGAAGTTTTTTTATGTATTAAAACAAAACATATTGCAATAAATAATTAATTAGTTATAATTCTACTACTAAAAACCGAGGCTGAAAAACTAAGAAAGTGCACAAAAACATAAGGGTTATCTGTCACTGTTCCATATTTATCTAAATCTTAAAAAACCATGGGCAATTGAACAGTCTAGATTTAACTGTTTTTAACTATTTATGTATGTTGTTAATTTCTAAAAATAGTATATATTTTCTTAAAATATTAATGGACAAGTTAACTATACCGGACATGTATAGGTTAAGTATTCAAAACAAACATCCATAGTGACAGCTTCAACTTCACAAAATTAATTAAGTTAATATATATATGATGTTAGCAAACAGCATGGATATTATAATCCAATAATATAAATTATGTCTATAACTATTATAACCAGACTGTGACCACTAGGTCTAAGAATACTTGAGCCCATGTAGAAAAAACTTGTTTTTCTATCTAACCACTATATAGTTCATTTCAAATTCAAAACACAAACACATGTTTTTCAATATAATTTTCATGTGTCAGTCTCAAAATTACAAAAACCAAATATAATGTTATGACAAGGTTAATATGTAATGTATTGTAAAACTAATGGAATAAAATATTCCATCATTAAAAAAGAAGATCAACTAATTTCAGCTAATAAAGGCCAAAACTAAAATGCTGGGAATAAATGCTACTATATACATATAAAGGCACAAGAATTGTACATCGTTATACTACTGAGCTCTATATCTAACAGAATTATCAGCTCTAGTTAATCCCCATTTATTAATTTCCAATAGCATATATTTAGAAAAATACTATTGGAGGCATCTTGTGATGAATATTGATACAAGCATCAATTATAAACTTTACAAGATGGCATAAGACATATTCATCAAGTGTCTGACAGAATCCAAAATTGAGCATATAACTAAACATAATTAGGAGCAGGTTATAGTTAAAAATAAACAATATTCTAAATGTAAAACTGGTATAAAGCAAGACAGATCACCTGCTCACAGGAAATTATAATATGGCATTAACCTAATGGTGTGAAAACTCATGCAGGGCCCAATAGTTTAACAAATGTTTCAGTTTGGGCCACTGAAAAAAATAAAAAATGAAAAATATTGTAATAACATATTTTAATTGAATGAATAATAACTTTACTACATTATTCCACAAACATGAAGTGCTCAGCACTCCTAATCTGATTGAACTAATAAGATCAAACAGATTTTCCCTCAATGTCATCAATCGCATGGAAAAAGATGTTCAAGGTTGAGCTCCATTTATTGAATCCTAAAGATATCTTAAAATATTTATATTTGGTGAAAGAGTATATCAAGCATTAATACTATGTTCCTTGGAAAATCTACTCATTAAAGTAATTAATCTTTTACTTGAAGTTGTACTAATACTAGAGTTAGTATTACTTTTTTAATGAAAGTTCTATTTAGATGTCTTTTCCATCTGTTGTAAATACTTCTGCTTTATATTATTTTTATATTTATTTTTTTTAACTACACGCCCTCCATAAATGTGACTATATTTTATGAAGTATGTCAGGTGACCTTCCCCTTCCAGAGATAAAATGTATAATAATATATGTATTTGTATTTTGTTTGCATTTATTCTATTTGTACTTCATGTTTAGAACAGGTTATTAATGCAGCAGTTAGTATTACTGTCTTATAGTATTTAGTCCTCTATTTTAGTTCTTTTTTGGTTCCTATTCTGAGTAAATTCTGTACATCCTCTCTGTGTACATATGCATAAATATACACATATACCTACATAAAGACATACACACATATATACACACATACATACTAAATAATCTCATTGGGTTATCTATAAGTGTGTGCTATATGATAGCAATTTTGTGTGAACATTCTTGAAAGGATTGGTACCTTGTTATTTCCTCTGTCTGTATTTCTGGGAGATGTCTACTCACTAACCTTATTAGGGGATCAAGTGGGCCATCGAAAGATGAATGAATATTGTGAATGAATATTCTTTAACTCCTATCACTAAATCATACAGCAATTAATGGAGAATACCCATGTCATTTAATTTTATTATTTATGAAATTTCTTTGGGTGTGTAATGAGAATACATAATATTTCAGACTAGTAATTGTTAATTACACAGTATCAGGTCTAACGTTTGTCCAATACTTGTTGATTACACAGTACACAGTTAATGGTTTGGAATAATATGTACATGTCACAGAGAATCTATGAATACATGGGTCTCACTTCATTCATCGAAACCCATGTCCCACAAATGCCAAACAGCCAAGAACATTTCGCCGAGGGTAATAGCACCTCAAACCCCAAATACGTTAAACTACTAAACACTAATAGACCTACTGTTTTAAAGCTACTGACATTCTCTAGTATTTTGTAGAAAAACTATTGCAATTATATATACCAACTCCAAAATTGCCTTACAGTGAAACAAGGATAGATTTTCTGATCTTTACTGAAGTGTAGTCTCCAATTAAATCTAGAAGTGCTGTGTAATAGTTGTCTATATCCTGGTTATTTCTATACCTACCATGAAATCTGCTGTCACTTAGAACAAGTATGGTGTGCGAGAATGTATGTTAATGCTATATACTTGCGCCTTAACTTCTCGCACCACACGTATCACAGTAACTGTTTCATTTAAATGGAAACCAAATCTCGTACGTTCAACAAGTCAATCCCAACTATCCAACACTCAGCAAAACACAAGCTCAACAAACCAAGAGAGACCCAAACACATACATAGTGTGCAGTTTATATAAACATTTCCCAAGAATATTGTAACAGCAGTTCATGAATGTATCATGCTGTTTCCCAAAGATGTATAATATGCTCATAAATTACATTTGACCCTACAATATTTCCTTTTTTTTTCTAGGTTCTGAAGTGTAAAGAATGGTATACTGTTAATATTACTGTACCATTAGGAACCACTGTGAATATGGTATACTGGTGTACCTAGAATCTGTTATAGTGGTGAACAAATACAGCGGATTGTGCTTTATTCTACAAAATAAAATACATTTTGTACACAGATGTTAGCACAGCACTATGACTGCAGAGAATGCATATAGCAAATGATGTTACATACATTTACATATTTCTCAATTACAGGATATTCTAATTTTAGCTTTATTTTATGTTTATTCAGTTTTATATTGCTACTCTTTTACTGGCCCAGTTGTAGAGCCGATGAAGGTGAAACTTCACCAAATCAAAACACCGATATCATTTCCGCATTACTACAGGTTAATGCTTGTCAATTATACAGTACCACAGGCTAATGCTTTTTGAGTACACAATACTAATGTTATTTACTAAATACATGTAGAATAAGTTTCAAACATAAGTAGATTTAGTCTTTACTTAAATTAGCACTAACTGTCATAAGTAAAAGAGCTCTCACCAACTAGCTTACTCTAGATTATTGAATTGTAAAAGAAATTAAATTGTCCACGTGAGAAACAGATAACAGATATGTGGCGTTTTCAACAAGAAAACAGTAATTAAATGAGTTTTTTTAAACATGTGTAGCGTATTCTTTTTGTTATGCGTAATACATTTACCTGTTCATATTTTACTAACATCTACTCTATTTTTATTCTATTTTATTAGATACTCTACTTCTGCAGTACAGGTTAAACCATAAAGGGGCTGCAACTCAGATCGCTGTTCGCTTTTTCTTTTTATGTTTTAACTGTCAAGAAAGTCTCATGGAGTCGCAGCACATCACTCGCAAACTAATGAAGTGTTCTACGAGACTCAGCATACTAGCATGTTTCTTATATTACAAATGGGATGCTGGACAATTTTAGTGAAGATATGTAAGAAATAACCTGACTAGAGAGCTCGAGAGTATATTTTAAAACAGTTTTGGCTACCAACGATCTTTAGAATTTTGAACCGCTAGTAGGCGATTGTTTGCCTTTTTTCTTTCCCCTTCTCTTCCCTCCTACTCTTTACAATGTTTTCTCATATTCATGTACAAAAGTTCAAGAAATGTTCTTTTAAGACACTCTATAAAGAGTTGGATTTAAATTATTAAAATTTTACCACAGTAACTATTAATCATAATGTTAATAACTTTATAATGATACTGGCCTTTCATTTAAATGCTAATGCTCTTATGAGTGAGAATTTAACTAAAGGGAGCAAGAAAGAAAAAAAAAACTTTTCAATTACATAAAACTGTACAACTCAAGCACCAAAAATTCCATCCAATCCTCTACTATATTATTATGTTAACATACGGATTGTGATACTTTCTAAAAGAAAGAAAAAAAAGGAGAAAACTAATTATGTGTCTGAAGTGTAATGAAATTAAGGCTATGTATAAGAATCATACCTTGGTTAATGCTTTGTCAGAAATTGTATCATCAATGTTCTTAACATCAGTTTTTTGTTTTTTTTTCCTCACATCAGTCCAAGTATTTTTTCCCGAGGTTCTCTTTAAGGAGGTTGAATTTGACCAATCCATTTCTTCTGGTAGTGAGATTATATTGTTGTTTTTAATGAAGGAAGTGGCTTCTTCGATGGTATTGAAAGATCTCATGTCATTATTATGTTGAATTCTGATTTTGGCAGGGTATGCAAGTTGTGCCTTTATTTTATTTTGTTTTAAGAATTTCACTAAGGGCCATGTCTTCTTTGTTTGTTCCAAGACTCTTGATGAAAAGTCATTATCAAATCTTATTTGGGATTGCTTGTAAATAACTGGACTTTTCCTCCATGCAGATCTCAATATCAGTTCTTTGTCCATAAAAGACATAAATTTAACCACTATAGATCTTGGAAATGACTTAGATGAAGTAGGAAGTGGTTTTCCGATGGCTCTGTGTGCTCTTTCGATTCCATAAGATAAGCCTTCTTTCAGCCCTAAGATTTCAGGTAACCAGGAATTCAAGAATGAAATGATGGCCTCTCGTTCGGTCTTCTCTGGGACTCCAAAAATTCTTATGTTTGTTCTTCTTTCCCTATTCTCCATAGCATCTATTTTGTTTATTAGCCAAGTATTCTGTTGTAATAGAAATTCACTATGAAGTTCTTCTTCTTTTAGCCTTCCATCGATATCATTTAGAGATGTTTCAATGTCTGATATTTTTAGTTGCTGCTGCTGCAGAATTTCCTTAAAGACTTCAGTTTGCTTTTGGCAATTTTCTTTAAGGTTTTCTAGGTTTTCAGTAAATCTGTCCATCTTCAGAGATAAATCTTGAAGGGTAGCTGATATCAGTTGGATTTCTCTTTTCAGAGTAGAGTCTGAGTGAGAATTCTTGGAGTTGCTCATTGTTAGACAGCTTAGTTAGTCTTCAGGTTTTTTTGACAGGAAAATTTCGGATTTTCTTCTTCAAAATTGGTGGTTCTATTGTTAATAGTTTCACATATAAGATTTATCAAAAAAACATTTAATAATAATAAGATTTTCCTGTTATTTCTAGTATGAATATGTGGAGCTCAAAAATTTGCTGCTTTCAGTTAGGCATTAGGCTCCGCCCCCCAACTTACAATGTGGTTTTGATGCTCTAGGGGCCTCATGTAGAGCTGCTGTTACAGGATCAGTCATACGTAGGCATGCCTGGCTCAAGGAACAAGCCTTGCCTGATCATGTCAAAGCTAAATTACTAGATGCCCCTCTTCAAAAGGATGTGCTGTTTGGTGCTAATGCTGAGGAGGTATTAAGGAAAAGGCTAAATCAAAGCAAACTGTGAGAATTTCTACAGGTTCAACCCCCACGTTTTAGTAGAAATTGGCCTTCCAAAAACTGGTCCTTTCCTGACACAGACAGACCCCAAAGAGGCAGATACAGGCACCCGAGGGGCAGAGGACAATCCCAAGGATCGTATAGAGGCAGACAATGGCAAGCTCCTACACAAAGAGGTGGTGAAGACAACTCACAATCTTTCAGAAAGCAAACCCAATGACTTTCCCCTTTGCATGCCAACCAGGTTGCAAATGGCAGCCCCCTTAGGAGGAAAGCTGGCATTATTTTCAAAAAATTGGCATATTGTCACAAAGGACAAATGGATCCTGGACATTATAAACAGAGGCTACAAATTCCATTTTCACACCCTTCCAAAAATGAGAGGCATGCCAAACCTGCCACACAATCAAAGGGCAGAGGCACAAAGACAAATTACAGATCTCATAAACATGAAAGCTATTCAAGAGGTACCTACGCATGAACAAGGTCAAGGTTTTCATTCCAGGCTATTTCTGGTGCCAAGGAAGGGAAAAGATTGGAGACCTATTTTGGATCTATCCATCCTAAACACATTTCTACTGCACTAAAATTCAAGATGCTCACTCTACAGCAACTTCTTCCCATGCTGGGCAAGGAGTCTTGGCTGGTAACATTGGACCTCAAGGAGGCATACCTGCATGTCCCTATCAGACAAAATTGCAGAAGGTACCTCAGATTTCTTGCAGGTTCAACCCATTATCAATTCTCTGCATTGCCCTTTGGCTTATCTACTGCGCCCAGAGTATTCATGAAATGCCTGGCATCAGTAATTGCCTTCTGCAGACTTCAAGGGATACAAATATATCCTTATTTGGACAACTGCCTGATCCAAGCGGACAGCAAGCACATTCTTCTGAAACATCTGGCTTATGTAATAATGTTATTGAATTCTCTGGGATACACAGTCAACAAAAAGAAATCAAGGCTAATACCCTCTCGGAAGATAATTTTCCTGGGTGCCAATTTGGACACAAACACCCAGATGGCCTACCTCATGCCAGAGAAGCAGGGGCAACTAATTCAATACTTCATAACACTAGCAAATTGCACCAGGCTGACTGCAAGGAAAATCCTGCAGGCTCTGGGATTCATGGCATTTTGCATCTTACTAATCCCATTTGCAAAGCTGCATATGAGGAAACTACAATGGTACCTGAAAAACATATGGTCTCATCACAGCCACAGTTTGGAAACAATAATACCACTAATTCCATGTCTGCAAAAGGAATTTCTGTGGTGGGCTCAAGCATGTCAAACAAACACAGGTCTTCCATTAAGCAAGCCTCAAGCAAATCAAGTCATCACAACAGACGCCTCAGACTACGCCTGGGGGGTGCACATGACAGATCGGTGCATTCAGGGCAAGTGGTCCCAAAAAGAAAAGCACCTTCACATCAAAAAGAAATGCTAGCAGTAATAAATGCTATTATAGCTTTCAAGGACCTCCTACAACCAGGTCAACTATTGATAAGAACGGACAACACCACAGTTATGTGGTACATAAACAAGCAGGGAGGAACACATTCTTACCCCCTATGCAGACTGGCCATGTCACTTTGGAACATGGCCATGGACTTACAAATGGAACTACAAGCACAGTACTTGCCAGGCAAGGAAAACACGCTGGCAGACAACCTAAGCAGGAATATGACAGACCCACATGAATGGAAGTTGCATCCAAAAGTTTTTACAGAAATAATCTAAGAATGGGGAAGGCCAGACATAGATCTCTTTGCCTCCCACAAAAATCATCAATTGACAAAATTCTGCTCAAGGATCTTCCATCCAAAGGCCTGGAGAGTGGACGCTCTCTCTTTCAGTTGGACATCAGTGACAGTTTATGTCTTCCCACCTCTTCCTCTGCTGCCCAAAGTTCTATTGAAGACCAGAGCAGACAGACCAAAGATGATCCTCATTGCTCCAGACTGGCCAAGACAACACTGGTATCCACTCCTGAGGAGCCTGACGCATTCCCCACCATGGACCCTGCCTCTAATGCCTCTTCTTCTGACTCAGCACTTCAAAACTCTTCACAGTCAGCTAAAAACACTCAATCTAGCCGCATAGAAGATTCCTTAGCATCACAGCAGGCCCTACTCACCAAGGAGGTGCAGGATGTCATTTTGGAGGCCAGAAGGCCATCAACTAGAAAAGCTTACTCCGCAAAATGGAAAAATTTTTGTGTCTGGAATGAGAAAAGGGGCCAGGACCCTGGAAAACTGAATTTACCTCAAATACTACAATACTTGGCTGAACTGCTAAGCAGTGGACTTTCTTTCTCCTCCATCAAAATCCATGCCTCAGCCATTTCTGCAGAATACAACACTGATCCACCTTTATTCTCTCACCCTCTCTTAAGACAGTTCCTCAGAGGGGCTAAGAATTTAAGACCTCCAAAGAAACAACCAATACCTGCTTGGGATCTTAACTTCATTCTGGAAAAACTGACCTTGCCTCCTTTTGAGCCAGCTGTCTCATCAGATTTGCAATATTTGTCCTGGAAAACGGCCTTTCTTCTGGCTATCACCTCAGCTCGTAGAGTTTCAGAACTACAGGCTGTCATGGCTGTCCAGCCTTTTATCATCTTCCATCAGGACAGAGTCTCCTTACGAACCAACCCGTCCTTTATGCCTAAAGTGGTATCCAGGGTAGCTTTAAATCAGGCCATACATTTACCTACTTTTTATCCTAATCTTCAAAACAAAGGGGAGAGATTACTACATTCCTTGGGCATCCACAGACAACTGCGTTATTATTTGGACAGAACAAAGCCTTTCGGAAAATCAGAACAGCTTTTTGTGGCCTATGCGGTAGGAGCTCAAGGAAAGCCAATCTCCAAACAGACAATCTCAAAATGGATAGCCCACTGCATACGCTTTTGCTATTCCTTTCATGGCAAAACTGTACCTACAGGCATTAGAACTCATTCCACCAGGGCCACAGCCACCTCTGCAGCCTTCCTTAGAGGAGTTCCTACCAAGGATATTTTGGAAGCAGCCACTTGGAGTTCTGTGCATACCTTCTCCAAGCACTACAACCTACCATTATACGCCAAATCTAGAGCAGGCTTTGCCACTGCAGTCTTGCAGGGCATTTTGGCGCCTCCTAGTTCCACCTAGTGCCTACCACCCCTTTCTTAGCTTTGGGATTCTACCCATCTGTTATGACTGCAGCTGTATGCACGATGAACTTAGTACAGTTTTGTACCTACCATAAATGTAGATGTTTGAGTGCTAATACAGCTGCAGTCCAGGTTTCCCTCCCTCCTTCCCCTCTTGGGACAGGCCTATAGGCTAGCACATCCTCATACAACCTGATTGGGGTATTCTTTTATGATGTATTTGCTTGCAACTACTGTATTTTGATTATATTGCACTGCATTATTACACAAACTTATGTATTGCCTTCCTTCTGGGGGCACCTGACATCTGGGGCAAGAAAAACTGAAGAAAATGGCGTCGGCTGGTTCCTTTATACCCCTGTCGCACTGACGTCAGGGAAGAAGCGACGACAACTGACGCCGAACCTAGACTTTGGAATTCAGCCGACCGAGGACCCGCCTGATGGCAGGAGAACCCATCTGTTATGACTGCAGCTGTATTAGCACTCGAACATCTACATTTATGGTAGGTACAAAACTGTACTTTCTTGTGAGGGCAGGAACAGTACACACAGCCACATGAGATGGCTGAACCAAACATGCTTATTTGCAGACAGCAATACATGCCCATAAAATGAAAATTTATTCATTTTTTTTCTTACAGGATCACTATTTTTTTTTATTTTACAACATGAACAAGTGCAGAATTCAATGACTGCATTTGTAAATGTGCAAACACTTTCTGGATAGTACAAATTGTGCTTAAATTTATGAGATCACTGTGAAGTTTTAGGAGTGGAATTTTGAAAAGGTTTAAATATAGTGGAGCTGCAGGCATTGACCGGGGATGTACAAAACTAGCGCTATAGGAGGGAGCGAGTTAACCCTCCAAGCATCTTACATTCTGTCAGAGCAGAATATAGTTGTAGAGAAGCTGAGCAGGACCAGAAAAGACCCTCATTCTTCCAGGAATTGACCCAGTTGTGGGTAACATCTCTAGCAGATTTGTTCACCTCCTTTCAAAGCAGCCAGCTAGACAAGTTTTGTTCTACGGCTTCCTGCAAGCAAGCCTGGAAAATAGATGCATTTTCATACACTTGGAAGAGAATGTTCCTTTATGCTTTTCCAGCCTTTCCACTGATTTCCAGGGGAATTCTAAAAATTCAAAAGAATACCCCAAAAATAATTGTGGTGACCCCCTTTTGGCCCAGGCAATGTTGGTTGTCCCTTCTGTAACTGGCCAAGGGCAATTACCACAAACTTCCTCACAGACTAGGTTTACTCAGACAAGAATGGGGAAGTTTAATACACTCCAGTATCAATCAACTTCAACTGACTGCCTGGATGATTAAGTTTTAATACCTTTTAGGCACTTTTTTCATGAGGACGTGCTGCAGGTACTAAAAGAAGCAAGAAAACCTGCTATTAGAAAATCCTATATTGGTAAGTGGAAGTGATTTTCTAGTTTGTTTCTGGTCAATAATTGGGACCCATCAGGGAAATCATACCACTGGTGCTCAGATATTTGTGTGAGTTACTTTCCTCTGGCCTTACTTACTCTTCTTTAGAGGCAAGGGTGTAGCCAAGCATATACTTTACACTCTACAGAGTAAATTATTTCTTTGCATCACTCAAACATTGCAGCTTTTTTCAGCTATATTATATTTACAATTGTCTAAAGCAATGCCTGCAACAGGTACATAACTTGCAGAGAGGATTACAAATCTAAAAGCAATATCTTTAATAGTTTTATAGGGAACTGCAGAAAATATGTACATTTATTATCTGTTAGGGGGACAAATTTTTGAAAGATGTATTCACTTTTTTTCAGATGCCAGGTGGGTCAAGGGACATCTGACCCACCTGACTGTTTCTTTTACAGGCATTTCTCTAAAGTAAAGTTCATATTGTGGCCATTAAAGCATACCATCCCACAGATCATTCTGTTTTTTTGTCAAACAGTTCCAGAAAGGGGTTTTACACCCAAGACCTCATTGTAAGCAGGTTGCTCTTACTTGGGCTCTCAACTCTACAGTGGAGAAATTGACTTTGTCACTTTTTGAACCTGCCCATCGATCCAGTTTATGTTATTTGATTTGGATAATTGTACTTATCATTGCTCTGTTATCTGCAAAAAGAAAATCTGAATTGCAAGCTGTGAAGATAGGACGTACTGCCAGCCATGCCAGGACAAACAGAGCAGTGGCTTTGCAACATATGCCAGCATAGCTAGCTGGAATTTTGTAAATAATTATATGTCATTTGTATATCAGTGTGATTTGTACAGATGCTTGCACTGAAAATGTATTTGTGAAGTTTGTGAGTGTTAAACTGTAGTAACAATGTACTCTGCTGGAAGGAAAAGAGGTGTACATGCATTATTTTAGCTGTTTAAATGTATACATTGTAAAAGCATATACTGTAACTGAAGAGGTTAATCTTAATCCTCCTGATTTTGCAAAATATTTTTGAAATTAAATTACTTTATGGGTTAAGCCATAAAGATGTTATCCCACAGTTTTGAATGGAGTCAAAGCTGCAATGTCTGTGCTAGATAATAGGCTGTAGCTCCTTTAGGAATAGTGGAATGGTTTTATGGTTTTATGATTTCCAGTAGATGCATCACACCTGAGCAAAGCTCTATCTGTGTGCATGGTAATACATAGGTACTAAAACCCTAGGAGATTCTAGTGTTGGTGAATGTCGGAAACAGAGACAGATGACCAGATCTGAAAAAATATTTGTATATTAGTAGGAAATGGCTTTCAGCATTCTGTATTCCATCTTGGATCTGACAACAAGGACCACTCACCCATCTTGCCTTGTGGTAGTAAGTAACTTAACTGGGGAACAGTAATTATTTTAGATTAGTCAGGAAATTATAGTGAGATTAGAGATACTTTTTTTCTATAATTGTGTGAAACTTTCCATCGGTGTTATTTTTAATATTTTCTTTTTTCTAAAACTCTGGTGTTTCCTGTAAATAGATATTTAGTGTTTTTTTGATTTTTTTTTATTATTTATTCTTAAATATATTTAAAGTTTTCATTGTGGCTGGACCTTTTTAGAAACTATTTAAGCTTTGAGAGTATTTGGATATATTTATTTGGTGATAATGATGGCCACTCCTGAATGCCTTGCTTTTGTTCATCATTACCGTTTGTCAGCATAACTGGGTACACTTGTAAGAGCCTTAAAGAAGGTGACAGGGGTTCTGGTGGCAGTGATAACTACCTTATAGTCTAGGCAGAAGTAGGCACAGCAGATGAATCTGTGCCAGCCTTTCCCAGGTGTGTGTGTGTGTGTGTGTGTGTGTGTGTGTGTGTGTGTGTGTGTGTGTGTGTGTGTGTGTGTGTGTGTGTGTGTGGGCACATGCAAATCAAAACTTTAGGATCTTTAGAAATTGGAATCAACCCCCTGGCTGCTCTGCGTACCTGGCCCCAGCGTCCTTGACCCTGTTTCATTTCAACTCTCCTGCACTAAGATTTTAAGATTCTACCTACCTGGTGAAAGGATCCCTGCAAACTATTCTAAATAACTGTTCCATATAGAAAGACACTTGCCGCCTTGCTTAGGAACCCTGTTACCAAAGGAGGCAGGAAAGTTTAATTTTAACTATCCTGCACTAGGATTTTGAGATTCTACCTACCTGGTGAAAGGACCCTTGCAAACTATTCTAAACAACTGTTCCATATAGAAAGACACTTACTTCCTGCTTAGGAACCCTGTTACCAAAGGAGACAAGAACGTTTCATTTCAACTATCCTGCACTAGGATATTGAAATTCTATCTACCTGGTGAAAGGACCCCTGCAAACTATTCTAAACAACTGTTCCATATAGAAAGACCCTTGCCGTCCTGCTTAGGGACCCTGTTACCAAAGGAGGCAAGAAAGTTTCATTTCAACTATCCTGCATTAGCATTTTGAGATTCTACCTATTCTAAACAACTGCTCCATATAGAGAGACACTTGCCTCCTTTGGTAACAGGGTTTCTAAACAGGACAGCAAATGTCTTTCTATATGGAACAGTTGTTTAGAATAGTTTGCAGGGGTCCTTTCACCAGGTAGGTAGAATCTCAAAATCCTAGTACAGGATAGTTGAAATGAAACTTTCTTGTGGCCTAGCAAGTAGGCTAATGTTAAAGGTGGCAGAAGTGTGTGTATGAGTAACTTCTGTAACATGGTTGGGGTTGGCAGTTTATACATTTTGAAGGGTAAACTGTTAGGTTTCAGTTATAGTCAGGAGATGTAATAGGTGTGGACAGAGAGAGGTGGTGGGTGAGATAGGCCGTGGTAATTGAAAGGAGGGAATTGGAGCAGTTGGCCAGTGGTGAAAGTGTATGTGACAGGTGGGAGTGGGAAGTAGTGTGGTTAGATAGTAGAAGATTAGGACCACTGGGGGTGGGTGGGATTTGAGGGTAGGGTAGGGGAGCAGAGTGAGCCCATAGGGCGAACATTGCAGGCTGAAATAAGTAACTGAAGGACGGTCAGAAAAGCAATCTGTGAGCAGCTGACTAATGAGGTACTGTTCAGTTGGTACGGGTAAGTATGGAGGGTAGGAAACCGTGGTAGTGATAGTAAGGGACAACTGAGTGCAAGTATGGAGAAAAAGTATCAGATAGAGTGGGAAAAGCAGGGCAGGAAAGAGCTCCTAAGACTGGGCAGGAGAAAGTTCCTTAGGCTTTCCTTGTTAGTTTAGGGTCTGATCCATACTTCAGTTAACATTAGGGAGAATAGATAGATGTACACTCTTAAAAAGTTATTTGTTGCTTAATTTTACCTGTAGGCTAACACACTCAAGTGTGCTAGCCACTTAAAAGCATTTATAGCATTTACTGTCTGTTTTTTTTCCTTGTCTCAAAATTTCCCACCTTACTGAACTAGAGTAGTCCAGTTTCAGAGTTGCTGATCCCTGGGCTTTGTTTTTAGTTCCTGTTACTGATCCATTGCCTTATTAGGAAGGAGGGAAGTTTCTTTGCTTACCAGTGGGAGTGGGAAGCACTGAGCAGCCTTTTGTCCGAATTGGTGAAGTTCAGCCAGAAACTAGTAGTCTATTGGTCGCTTTGGGCCAATTCCTAGCCCTTTCAGCCCCTGCTATAAAACACGCTAAACACGTGTTTTCCAGCTTGTACCAACTCTGCACAGATCCTCGTGGTGGCCTGCAGAGTGATCCAAGCAAAAAAGAGTGACTTTCTACCAGATATAAGTATTTTTGTGGCTTTCCCACTGTTATTAAGCTAGCGACTGCATTTCTCTCGTTTTACTGCTACTTTAAGTGATTTCTGCATATTACGCTGTTTATTGGACTTTATGTTACTAACTGTTGTAAATTGTTTCTGTAGGCTACACACAGCATTTATAGCATTTACTGTCTGTTTTTCCTTATCTCTGTAATAAAACAAAAAATCTCTTGTTTTCCCACTTTACTGAACTAGAGTAGTCCAGTTTCAGAGTTGCTGATCCCTGGGCTTTGTTTTTAGTTCCTGTTACTGATCCATTGCCTTATTAGGAAGGAGGGAAGTTTCTTTGCTTACCAGTGGGAGGGAAGCACTGTTGTCCGATTTGGTGTAGTTTCAGCCAGAAACTAGTAGTCCATTGGTAGTTTTGGGCCAATTCCTAGCTCCCTTCAGCCCCCTGCTATAAAACACGCTAAACTGTACTGCTGATCTAACCAGCATATCCTATAACTGAAAAGTTCATCTCTACTTGATTCCCAAGTAGACTATTCTCTATCTGTAAAGCCTAGCACTTACTCCTACAGTACTTGCACCTTGATAAAGCACTCTTATTATAGATAGTACCCCACCAGCCCAAAACCCACTTCCCGCGGAGTCCTTTGAAAGTTCTTTATCTACTACTTCTAGTATGTCGAGGGATCAGTTGCTAGTGTCCTCTCCAGCTCAACTGGTGAACCTGGGAATATTGAGGCAATGTTACAATTGCCTCATGTACACAGACAATCCTCTCCTTCTCCCACAAAACACAAATACATGAGATGCAACTATACGGCCAAACTGGAGGCTGAGCTCTCTCAACATAGGACTGGCAAGACCAGACAGGAGGAGAAGGCAACCACACACAATACATACCCAGTCACACATGGTACCATCACAACTTCAAATCATACACATACTCACACAAAGACATACTCGAGGCTCTGGTCAAAATTTACCAAAACAGCAGAGGCCACCAAAGCAGACACCCAAACAACTACCACCTCACGAATGCAACACATAGACCACACAGTCAGAGTGTCAAACAGTCACAGCCCTTAAGGCCAAACAAAATGCCAGACACACTTGTCATTGGTGATTCCATAGTCAGACACACGACTGAGTAAGGAGAAGGTCACAGTAAGCTGCCTGTCAGCACTCAGGTCTCTCAACAGCAGGTACAAGTAGTCATTGTCCACGCTGGTGTCAACGACCTGAGACGAGGAGCTCTCTGATTATGTAGCCCAGGCAGGTATGACCCTGACCTTGAGCAGTATCCTACCTTCACCTAGAATGATGCCACAATACAGTGATAAGATGATCAGCTTTAATAATTGGCTTAAATTCTGGTGTCATTCAAAGGGATCCAATGTCTGTCTGCCTGGGATGACATGCTGGACAATTGCACCTGTCACCCTGGGCTTCCGGATATTGGCAAAGGCTCTTGCCACCCCATAGTGCCTTTTTAGGCAAGGCTCAAATTCTAAACCTACCACCCTAGAACACCAAAAAGGAAAAAACTAAGGGTAATGCTGCTCAATGCCAGAAGTCTCAATCTCAAGATGCCCTTCTCAATATGGAGAACATCGATGTCTGTGCTGTGACAGAAACCTGGTTCAAGGCTCCTGAGAGCACCCCAGCACTAACAGGTTTCACCTCATATCATACGCTCCGCCCAAAAAGGAGGGGTGTCCATATTCATAAAGGACACCCACACCTCAAGGTTGGTGGCAACGCACTGCATTGGAGACCATCCAGGTGCAATTAACAGACTGCTCTGCAATGTGTAGCATGTTACAGGCCACCCTCTCAAACTCAGGAACCTCACATGGCCTTCCTGAAAACATTGGATAAATGTATCTCCAAACACCATCATACTAGGTGACTTCAACTACCCTAATATAGACTGGGAACACTACTCAAGCCCGAACACTCTAACCCAAAGATTCCTGGAGTTCATAAACTCAAATGCCATGGAACAACTAGTCACCATCCCCACAAGAGGTGAAAACATACTTGATCTCATCATCATGAACATGGGATCAAAATGTTCAACACAGTATACCCCTCACTGGTGAGATCAGATCATAAACTAATCTCGCTGGAGGTCCTCATCCCGCCCCACCTGAAACAAAAAGACCACAGTGAAAAACTTCTCAAAAGCCGATTTCACACTTCTAAAACTAGTGTGGTCTCCTTTAAGGCCCCTGAGCCAGTGGTAAACATTACTCAAACCGCTGAATCACTTACAAATGCCTTCTACCAGCACCTACAGGACTGCATGGATCAGGCAATCCCAAACAAAACTAAGACTCTCTGCACCAAAGGCCAGTCTGGTGGACCCCAGCCATAAACAAGCTCTACAACAAAAGGAGGAAGCTACTACAAGATAGAGCAAAATCCTTGAAAGGTAAGACACCTTTGATCATTATAAGTAAAAAACTAAGAGCTCTCATAAAATCATCCAAGGCAAATTTTGAGAGAAAAATCGCCAAGGACTCTAAAGACAATCGTAAGGCCTTCTTTAGCTATGTTAGAAACCTAGGAGGAAACTCCCAGATATGCTCAGAATTAGTTCAAAATGATGTGAAAATTACTGAACCTACACACATTGCTAACATACTGGCTGACAGGTTCAGTGCAAACTTCTCCCCAAAAGGAGAGATATCTATGCCAGAGGATTGTAGCCCCAAACATCTCCAAAAACACAGCATCCATGAACTCAACGAGGAATTAAACCCACAGTTAGGACAGCTGTTTAATCTTAGCCTCACCTCAGGATCTGTGGTCCCACTTCATAAGGGCGGTGCCTCCACAGACCCTGGAAATTACCCATTAGCTTGACAAGCCTTATCTGCAAAGCCATGGAGAGGATCATAATGGAACTCATAAATAAAGACATAGGGAACTTGCAGACTTTGGATCCAACCCAGTTTGGCTTTGTCAAAGGCAGATCCTGCCTCTTAAACTTGGTTGACTTTTTCGAGACAGTCACCAAGGCCATTGATGAGGGAAAGGCAGTCCATACAGCCTACCTCGACCTGGCAAAGGCCTTCGACACAATACCCCACTCAGGTATCATCGAAAAACTCATCAGCTTGAATGTAAACCCATACATCACAAGATGGGTTGCAAACTGGCTGACAGAACCCACAGGGTCAGAGTTGCTGGAGCCATGTCAGACTCAAGCCTGTCACAAGTGGTGTCCCACAGGGCTCAGTCCTGGGTCCACTTGTTCCGGCATCTACTTTTCTGAAGTACAAGCAAACACAGGAGGGTTATGGCTGACAAAGTTTGCAGATGACTGCAAACTAACACATCTGACACAGATATCCTCCAGAAGGGCCTCACAGAAATGGATAACTGGTGCCAGAGCCATGGCCTGAAGTTAAACGCCAAAAATGCATAGTCATAAAAACAAGGTTACCCCTAGCTACCATATAGGTGACAATCCACTGAGCACAGAAAAAGTCATCAGGATCTGGGGACCCAAGTTGACAGTAGTCTTTCGCTTGACACTCATGTTGCTAAAGTAGTTAGGAAAACCTTCTATATCGCCCACCTGATCATGAAGGGATTCACATCTAGATCAAGGGAGGTCATCGCCCTGTACTCATCACTCATTAGACCTATGATTGAGTACAATGCCCGTTCGAATGTATCTGACCAGACACCTGATGCAGCTTGAAAGGCCCCAAAAGTTCCTCACCAAAAGGATAAAGGGTCTCAAAATATGTCTTATGCTGCCCGACTGAAAGAACTCCAGCTTTATTCAGTCTCATACCGCTTGCTCAGAGGTGACCTGTGCCTGACATATAAGGCCATGTCAAACCCAGATTTGATGAATATGCTTCACCTCAAAAATCTAGATCCCTCAGAACCACAAGGGTGGGAGACTTAAACCTTGACACGGTTATAAATAGAACGTGCTGGAGGGACAGATTCATCACCCAGAGACTCCCTATGCTGTGGAACAAAATCCCGGTACATGTGAGGCAGAGCACCTCGCTGGCCTTGTTCAAGAGGAATCTTGACCAATGGATGGGAGATCGCAGATATACCCCAGGGATTACTTCAGTGTCACTGCTTGACAGAGGCACAGAAAAATGATAGGCATAGTTTTTATTCAAACTAAAGGGGTGGCGAAAGCCACATAACTATGGGCTAGGCTTATAAATGCCCTTGGGCAGATAGCCTAGTATGAACCTATGAACTAGGAACCAGCCTAATTTAGTGGGCAAAAAATGTATTACAGCTGAAAACTAGAGAGCAGAGATGGATGGTAGAAGGTTAGCGTACGCTCTATAAACAGTTGCGGGAGATGGTACAAGGATAGGAAAAAGTATATATATATATTAAGGGGTAGAGGGAGGGTATGGCTGTTGGGTATCCTGGCTAGGTAGGGTATCCTGGCTAGGTAGCATGCTTGAAAGCATACACAAGTTATTAGGCAAATGTTCAGCTTTACCGCTAGGTTAGACAGGACATACTTTCTTGCCTCGTTTGGTAACATAACAGGGTTCCTAAGCAGGATGGCAAGTGTCTTATTATATGGAACAGTTGTTTAGAATAGTTTGCAGGGGTCCATTCACCAGGTAGGTAAAATCTCAAAATCCTAGTGCAAGATAGATGAAATGAAACCTAAGAACGGTGGGGAAAAGAGAAACAATGATGGGGTAAAAAACAGCCATTTACACAGAATTAGGGTAGTGAACACAGTATTTAGTTCAAAAACACTCATAAACAGTATTTAGTTCAAAAGCACATAAACATTCATTACAAAGCATTCAGGTGAATAGCAAGGCAATACTGCGATATCTAGTCTAGATGCATCAGTACACATTAATCTAACTAAACAATAGGATAAAATTGAAGTAGCTTAACACTGTCTAGCTATGAATGCCCTTTACAAAGTACAGCTATGTTCTGCAGTGTCATTAAATGATATAAACATTGAGCTCTGTGACACTGAGGCTATCTGTATCATGAGATCCAAGTGGAAGCAATCCCTTGAGGTATTGCATTTAAACTAGTTCCTCACTAGCAACAACAATTGTACAGGAATATGCAAAAGCATTTCAGGTCAAGTAAAGCATTTCCACATTGCATAGAAGACTAGTATGCCTAGAATATCATATGGAGTCAAAGGCTAATACCTAGTAGCTAGTGACGGCAACATGCATCACCGCCCATGCAAGTCTGAGGTATCACAAGCACTTCACCACTTCTAAAGAAGCCTCACTGGAGTTGAGACTAACATATAGGGAGTCTAAAGCTATTTCTCCCACACACAGGTCTAGGCTAACATCACCGCTAGGACACTGTAAGCTCTGACGCCTTATTTAACTATCGTACTACCATGGGCAATACCCTACATCCTGATGATGCCCCAATTGTTAACTAGTAAGTATTTGGCTCAATGTAGTCAGGGAGGTAATATTATACACTATTCCAGTTGTTATGGGGAGATCTCTATAGTGCCAGGAGTACTGAAATAATTAGGGAACTATAGTTCCGTGCACATTTGCATAGCACTCAGATCCCAAAGGAGGTATTTTACCAAATCTTTGTTGTTGGGAGAAGATCCTTGGCGCGCAACTAACTTGAGGCTTTTAGGGCGCTACAGTTCATACCACAGCTAGTGCCTTAGATTCTCCCAGGTTTAAAAACAATTAAATAGCTTAGTGGAAGACTGCGAGCAATACTTGCACTACCTGTAGTTGGTTAGAGTACGATAAAATGCTCACAAATACCGGAGGTCAACTGAAGACTGCTACCGCAACTAAGAGGTTTACAGGGTATAAACGTGTAGAAGGCTGGTTCCGAGCAAAATATGCCCATCAATGTGAGATCCCCAAGACTATTTAATAAATAATCCTCTAAGTTGACGATTACAATTAAGGATTAACACAGCTCTTTCTCATGGAGGTGGGATAGCTTGCAACAACTCCACATGGTACGGGCAGAATACAGCTGACTGTCCACAATGCATACATCAGTACATGCCTTAAAACATGCTAAACATTGCTAAATATATAACCAGTATTTCCATCCAACAGCTGAGCATTTTAAATTAGCCTGTCACTATAGAATAAAACAGTAATATCAAAAGATAAAATAGCTTACAGGGTCAAGAACCCCGCGGCCAGGTACGCAGAGCAGCCAGGGGGTAGGTTCCAATTTCTAAAGATGGCGCCTTGCAGGGCAAAAAGGTTTTATGGAATTATAAAGGACATGAGGTGGGAAGAGGAGGGGAATAGAGGAGCAGACAGGTAGTACAGGAGGGGCTAAACCCTAGAAGGTTAACAACTGGAATGTGGGACATCCTAGGAGAAATGGTAGGAAGGGGAGAGGAAGAGAAACAAGCGAGATAGAGGTAGGGTGTGGGAGTAAGGGGAAAAGTAGGAGGTGGAATATGATCAAGAGGCAGGTAGGCAGTGGGGAATAGTCGCAGAGCTAGGTCAAGTAACTGAAGGACTGTCAGAAAACCAATCTGTGAGCAGCTCACTAATGAGGTACTGTTCAGTTGGTATGGATAAGTATGTTGGGTAAGAAACAGTGGTAGTGACAGTAAGGGACAGCTGAGTGCAAGTATGGAGAAAAAGTATCAGATAGAGTGGGAAAGGCAGGGCAGGAAACAGCTCCTAAGACTGGGCAGGAGAAAGTTCATTAGGCTTTCCTTGATAGTTTATTGTCTGATCCTTACTTCAGTTAATATTAGGGAGAACAGATAGATGTACTAGGAACCAGCCTAGTTTAGTGGGCAAAAAATGTATTACAGCTGAAAACTAGAGAACAGAGATGGACGGAAGAAGGTTAGCATAGGCTCTATAAACAGTTGCGGGAGATAGTACAAGGATGGGAAAATATATATATATATATAAAGGGGTAGTGGGAGGGTATGGATGCTGGGTATCCTGGCTAAGTGGCATACTTGAAAGCATACACAAGTTATTAGGCAAGGTTAGATAGTACGTACTTTCTTGCCTCCTTTGGTAACAGGGTTCCTAAGCAGGACGGCAAGTGTCTCTCTATATGGAGCAGTTGTTTAGAATAGTTTGCAGAGATCCTTTCACCAGGTAGGTAGAATCTCAAAATCCTAGTGCAGGATAGTTGAAATGAAACTTTCTTGCCTCCTTTGGTAACAGGGTTCCTAAGCAGGATGGCAAGTGTCTTTCTATATGGAACAGTTGTTTAGAATAGTTTGCAGGGGTCCTTTCACCAGGTAGGTAGAATCTCAAAATCCTAGTGTAGGGTAGTTGAAATGAAACGTTCTTGCCTCCTTTGGTAACAGGGTTCCTAAGCAGGACAGAAAGTGTCTATACAGAACAGTTGGTTAGAATAGTTTGCAGGGATCCTTTCCCCAGGTAGGTAGAATCTCAAAATCCTAGTGCAGGATAGTTGAAATGAAACTTTCTTGCCTCCTTTGGTAACAGGGTTTCTAAACAGGACAGCAATTGTCTTTCTATATGGAACAGTTGTTTAGAATAGTTTGCAGGGGTCCTTTCACCAGGTAGGTAGAATCTCAAAATCCTAGTGCAGGATAGTTGAATTGAAACTTTCTTGCCTCCTTTGGTAACAGGGATCCTAAGCAGGACGGCAAGTGTCTTTCTATATGGAACAATTGTTTAGAAATGTTTGCAGGGGTCCTTTAAAGAAGGTGACAGGGGTTCTGGTGGCAGTAATAACTACCTTATAGTCTAGGCAGAAGTGGGCACAGCAGATGAATCTGTGCCAGCCTTTCCCAGGTGTGTGTGTGTGTGTGTGTGTGTGTGTGTGTGTGTGTGTGTGTGTGTGTGTGTGTGTGTGTGTGTGTGTGTGTGTGTGTGTGTGTGTGTGTGTGTGTGTGTGTGTGTGTGTGTGTGTGTGAATACCCTATGAATGCCCATTATATTCACACCTTCACTACCCCAGTAAGCTAACTACCTATATCTCTCTACCTATCTGCACTAACCATTTTAACATAATATCCATACCCAGCTATCTGTTAGCAAAATACCATAAGTCAGCCCACACTAAATATAATTCTCCCAATCCCAGAAAATCCCTACATCCATATACTAGATTCCCAAATCCTAGACTACAAATACTACTCATATCTTTAGAAGATGGGGACATTCACCCAAACCCAGGCCCAACAACTGACACTACCACTCAACTTCTCAACCCCACCCCTTCTAATATGCATTCACTTATGAAACCACCAAACTCACTCTTATTAGCACACCTCAATATACGTAGCATAAATAATAAAGTTGCTCAAATGTATGCTCTCTTGGATGTCTACTCCTTTGACATTCTTTGTTTAACATAAACTTGGTTAAAACCTGTAACTCAAGACAATGAAGTCATCCCTCCCGGTTATAATATCTTATGACTTGACCGAGCTACCAAAAAGGGTGGCGGGATAGCTATCCTGTTTAAATCTGGATTAAAAATTACTACAACTAACTTTAAACTACCCCATGACTCTAACACTGAAGTCCTTATTACCAGTCTTCAACTCAACACATTCAAATCCATTTAGATTATCTGCATCTATCTTCCTCCTGGTAATAACATAGCCACCGTAGAATATATCCTTTTTTGGTTATCTCAAAACTTACCCCAAGAAACCATAATCCTAGGTGATTTTAACATTGATTGGAAGAGCTGCAGCAATAGCCACCCTATCACCCATATTAACCTATTTGGATTTATTCAAACCATTACCTCCTCTACCAGGATAAACAAGCCTAATAAGAAGGAAAGTACCTTAGATTGGATTCTCATAAATAACCGTGCCAAAACTTACGAAGCTGGAACCCTCCCTGATGACATAAGTGATTACTCACTTACCTATATAATCAGGCTTAAAACCAATCTACCCATTCCAACCATTTTTAGGACTATCAGAACCAAGAAAAGCTTCAACTCCAATCTCTTCCAAAAAGAACTAAGAGCATGTAAGTGGTCTCCCTTAAAAAAACTCCCACTCGAGGAAGCTGTTAATTACTTTAATTCTAAATTCCGAACCATACTAGACCACCATGCACCAATCTGCTCTATCAGAATGAGAATTAATCTGCCCCATGGCTTTCAAAAGAAACCAAGCAAAAAATCCATCTCAGAAATAAATACTGGAATAAATATTGATTAACTAAAAACCCTGTAGACCAGCAAAACTTCAAACAACTGTGAGATAACACTAAAAAAGCTATAATGTCTGACAAAAGAAACTGCTACCTACAATTCCAGCAGAATCACCATAACAAACCACAAATGTTCTGGGCAAGTATTAACCAATTACTACACCCAGGTCAATCCATCACACCAAACTCACAAGGCACAGACCATGAGAATCCCAAGCAGACTGCTAATGCCTTTAATTCCTTTTTCACTGAGGCCATTCAAACTCTTGCCAGTCAGTTATCAACTCAAAACCTAACTCTAACACTATCCCACACCTCCATTTCTCTTCCAGCCTATCCCAACAACATATATTCTTACACTTCTCCTAAAACTGAAACCATGCTCTCCTTCAGCCGACCAACTACCAGCGGAATATCTACAAATAGCAGCCAAGTCCATTGCCTATCCCATTTCCATTCTCATCAATATAACCATCAGTAAAGGACATATCCCTAAAATCTGGAAAGTATCCCATATTATCCCCCTTCACAAAGGTGGGAAATCTACTGAACTCTCCAATTACCGTCCCATAGCCCTACTTTCTCCCTTGGCAAAGATCATGGAAAAATGTATCCACAAGCAATTGCTAGACCATGTAATTCAAAACAATTTACTGTCCAGCTGTCAACATGGCTTCAGACCTTCCCACGGCACTACTACTGCCCCCCTTTCCTTTAGTGACTGTATCAACAAAAACCGTAACCTCAATATGCTTTCCTCTGCACTGTTTATAGATCTGTCTAAGGCATTCGATATGGTAAATCACCAGATACTTATAAATATCCTCAAATCCCTGTCACTAGATGCACTAGCTATAAGATGGTTCCAGTCCTACTTAGGGAACAGACAACAGGCTGTACTTTGGCATAATACTCTATCTACCCACCTGCCCATTAACCTTGGTGTACCCCAAGGGTCCATACTGGGACCTCTCCTGTTTTCTATATTTATCAATGACCTTCACCTAGAAATTCCCCAAGCTACTTGCATTCAATACGCAGACGACTCCACACTTATATGCTCAGCCACATCAATAGCTGAACTTCACTTCCTTACCCAAAAGGTGTTTAACACAGTTGAACAGTTGTGTACACAGTGCTGTCTACTTCTGAACCCTAAAAAAACTACGCTCCTCCTTTTTAACCTTACTTGCAAGTCCCCCCCATATATTTCACAGTCATATCCAATAATGGTACTCTCATATCCCCAGATCCAACTACCAAACTACTAGGCATCACCATAGATAACAACCTTAACTTTGACACCCATATCAACAACACTATAAAAATAGAAAATTAGGCTCTCTCTACAGGATCAAACCCTTCCTCTCTCCTGCAGTTAGAATAACTGTTGCTCACACCCATTTAATCTCTCCTTTCCTTTATGCCTTACCCATATACACTAATCTAGCTAAAAACAACGTAATAAAATGGAAAATTCCTTTAATAATATAGCCAGATTTGCTACAGGCAACCCTTTCAGAACCCACCAGTGTTACAATTTAAAACAGCTAGGCTGGCTTGAATTCCGAAATCAGCTTAAATTCCACCAACTGACCATTGTCCATAAAACTCTATATCAACCTACAAATACCCCAATACTATCTACCCTCATCATCCCCTACAATAATCTCAAGAGCTTACGATCATCACATAAACTTCTTGTCAATATTTGTAAATCAAACAACAGGGCTGGGGACTGTCTCTTCTTTAATACTGTTGGAAAATCCTGGAACCTTCTCCCCAGTGAACTTTCCTCACTTCCCTCTCTATCACTTTTCAAAACGAATTTGAAACTTTTCCTCAAAACACACTGGCTATGCCTCTGTACTAAACCTGACTGATCAACTAGCTCTTCTTACTAGGTTCAGCCTGCACTCCTGTTCTCAGTAATCAAGTTCCTATCTTAACAGCAAACCGTCTCCTTCTACATGCTATTACTTACATCTTTTTAATTTCATCAATGTGAATATTTTTGTACTAATTAATTGTTCATAATCAGTTGCCTTCTCACTTATATATTTTGTATGGAAGCTGCATGTGCATTATACTACTTATACCTGATTATATTCCACTATGTTATGGTCTTCTGACCTCTTTGATTATTTCTCACTAATGTACCAGCATTGTGCATTGTTTACCTTAATTTGTATATATGGTTTTGTTATTGTTTTCATTCGGAGCTTATCTCCCCGGGCCTCTACTGAAAATGGACATATATCCAGTTAGACTAGCCCAGTCAACAAATGTAAAATAAAATAAATAAATAAATAATAAATAAAAATTTGAAAGAGTGTGTATGTCAGCTTCTTGAACCTGGGACACAAAGCATTGGTTTCACAGAAAGGATGTGGGAGGACTTATCTTGGAACCCCAGCTAAGGACTCAACTCTAAGCTGTACCAGTGGGGAGTCTTATTGGGGGTCTGTATTGATGCAGAGAGGAACCACCCCCAGATTGAGCATGTTCCCTGGGTGCTCTTAAGGGAAATTGTGCTTGATGCAGAGAGGTCTGCATTAGGAAATGCTGAGTTTATTCATTTGTATTCCAAGTGAACGTCCCTCTCCAGTGTTAGTGGTGAGAATTCAGACTGCTTGATTACTGGCTCAGCTTGGGGACATCACCCAAGCTGTCATGGTGGGTGAACCCCATCTGATTTTCCATAGAGACAGAGTATCTTTCAGAACAGACCCCTCATTCATGCTCGGAGTGGTTTCTGAGTTTACTCTGAATCAAGCAGTCAGTCCCCTATTTTCTGTTCAGAACTTAAACGACAATGAGAATAGATTCTGCATACATGAAAAGATAATCAGCAACAAGTGATACCATTTGTCTAAACAGGCAATTTCCATGTTACTTGCTATTCCCACCAGGGCAAATCCATTCCAGGTGGGCACATTCAGTGAGCCTTGTCGTCTTCGATGGCATACTGGAAAGTGATGGAGTCTAGAAGCATTCCAGAGGCAGCTACATGGTCCTCAGTACATACGTTTACAAAGCATTACAAACTGGTTTAATTTTCTAAGTCTAGATCAAACTATGCTAGAACCATTCTGTAGGGGCTCCTGCCTCTATCTCCATCCTCATCTCAAAATGGTTAGGCTTTGGTATTCAATCCTTATAGGGTAAGGGCTACTGCATCAGAGGGAATGATGAACATAGTAATGATGTGTAAGTGGTATTTACCCGTAACAGTAGATGTTTGAATTCCTTATAGCTGCAGTAGCTGCACCTGCTCTCCATCCCTTTTTTCTTGTATATAGTAGTAGTTGGGATATAAAGTAGAGCTGTGTTTGGTTTCAACTTTATATCTTTATATATCTTATTTCTACTTTATATCTACTTTATGTGCTTTATTGTTAATATTGGCTGGTTATTTCAGGATGCTGAGCTGTGTTCTCTTTGTATGAGCTAGAAAGTCCTGAAGAAAGCTTCACTCTGACTGCTGATTTCTCCTCCATGGGATTAGCCTATCAGCAGTCAGAGTGAAGGAGTGTTGGGGGGTGGGGTCAGAACTTTTTGAAGATGGCTGGTTGTTGTTTCCAAGGCTGGAAACAACCCATATAGCCTAACACCTACTGCAGCAGTGAGGAATCTGAACATCTACTGTTGTGTGTAAGTGCAACTTGCCAAATTACACTACTGTACTTTCCTAAACTCCTCCTCTTCGGGTATCTGTTTGCAGATGTTCTTCATTCCACATTGCTGCAGTCCTAACTATTGGGTAGTCCCATCATATCCTCAGTCGTTTCTGAAGTCTTGGGAATATTTTGGTTTTTCTTGCCTCAGTATTTAACCGGATGTCAGAAAAAGTGAATAACTGTATTTCTTGTGGGAAACAGATACCTCATAGGGATTACCATACTTTGTGTATATCTTGTTTAGGGCCTTTGTGCTAGATTTAACAAAGAAGGTTAGACTGTGCTAGGTTAGTTTTTATTATAAAATGCCGTCGGATGCTCCGAGGTTCTGCCAGGAGTTTCTTTGGAGTCTCAGGGAGAGACTTTACTGTTACAGGATGTATCCTCTCAGGAAGTAGGCCAGGCTGAGGGCTTCTCAGGTGGCTGTTCTTCCCTCTCTTCCTAAGGTGGTTAGAGCCTCCCTTCTGTTTCCAAGGCTTCCTTGAGAGGCAGGCCAAGTTTAGCTTCAGTGGGGTTTCTCCTAGTGCTTCAGGGTCTTTACCTAAGAAACATATGCTTAAAATGGCAGAGGATTTGATTACTATGATTAGAGGTTCTATGCCCCTCCTGATAAGAGGCCTAGGGTGGAACCTGAGTTTGAGAGTTTTGAGCAATGTTCGGAGGCTTCTGAGTCTTGGGCTAAGACTTGCAGGAGTTTCCTCCTTATTCTGATTCTGATGTGGATGATTCTACTCCTTCAGCTTCTCCTCCTGAGGATTTTTCATTTTCAGAGACTCTGCATTCCATGAGGGAGCATTTTAAATGGGAAGGTCAAGATTTCTCTGATTCCAGAAAGATTTACCCCAGCATAGGCCTTTAGCTATACCTCCTGTTCTGAATGTGGTGGAAGATGTTTTGGCAGAGGCTTTCTTGAATCCTGATTCTCTGCCTCCTGCCCCAGTTAAACCGGATAGGTACTATAGGGTGCCTGAAGCTCATAAGTATCTTTTAAGAGTCCTAGGGCAGACCCGAAACTGTCTCTCAGGGGCCTAAAGGTGTGAAGGCCTCTGTTGTTAAAAATCCTGTTCCTCCTGATAAAGAGGCAAGGGCTTTGGATAGATGGGGAAAGAAAGTGTATACTTCTTCCACTTTAGCCATGAGGCGTTGAATTGTCAGTTTCACATGTTAAAATATCAGAATTATCTCCTTTCACAATTGAAATCTAAGGTGGATGCTCTAGAGTTGCAGGATTTAGTTCATGTGTCTGAACAGGTGGGTAAACATTCCTTACAGTGTGGTTTTGATGCTGTGCAGGCCTCCTCGAGGGTGGCTGCCACTGGTTCTGTTCTTCGCCTGGTTGAGAGATCAGAATTTAGCTGAGCATGTTAAGACAAGGATTTTGGATGCTCCTTTACAGTCTGATGTGTTGTTTGGTTCGCCTGTGGAAGCAGTTTTAAAGAAAATGGAGGACAAGGCTAAGTCTATGCAGACTGTTAAGATTTTTGCAGGTGCAGCCTCCAAGTTTAGTAGACATTGGCCTACTAAGGGATGGACTTATCCTGCTTATGATTCCCAGTCTACTGCTCAGACTTCTGGTGAACCCAATGACCTGCCTTTTCACCTGCCAGTACATTCTCGCCTGGCAGCACCTTTGGGAGGAAGGCTGTCTCTTTTCAAAGAAAATTGGGATTTAATTACCCAAGACAGATGGGTTCTGGATATCATTCACCACGGTTACAGGTTTTATTTCCATACCTTGCCTCCTTTCAAAGGCATGCCAGACATTCCTCCTCTACAAAGAACAGAGGCTCACAAGCACATTTCTCTGTTGCTGAAATAGGGGCCATTCAGCCAGTTCCTGTGTTTATTCTCGCCTGTTCCTAGTACCAAAGAAGGGGAACACGTGGAGACCAATTTTGGATTTATCTATCCTCAACACTTATCTGGACATTCCCAAGTTCAAAATGTTGACGTTACAACAGCTTTTACCTCTGCTGGGCAAAGATCACTGGATGGTAACTTTAGATCTCAAAGCTTACCTTCATGTGCCTATAAGACTAAGTTGCAGGAAGTATCTGCGTTTTAAGCTGGAAATTCTCATTATCAGTTCTCTGCATTGCCCTTTGGCTTATCTACTGCCCAGAGTATTCACAAAGGTTCTGGCTCCAGTGATAGCTTACTTCAGGCTAAAAGGAATTCAAATCTATCCTTACTTGGGACTGCCTGATTCTGGCTCAAGAAAAGGAAGACCTTCTACAGCATTTGGAATATGTCATAGCAGTGCTAAGATGCCTAGGGTATTCAATAAAGTCCAGTCTAGTACCCTCTCAAGACATGTGCTTTCTGGGTGTGAGACTGAATACAGCAGCCCAGATGGCCAAGAATCTTTCCAGTTACTTCCATCAACTATCTCTTCAGTCCGGGCTGACTGCAAGGACAGTCCTTCAAGCCTTAGGGTTCATGGCATCTTGTATTCTGGTGCTTCCCAATGCCAAACTGCATATGAGGAAGCTGCAATGGTATCTCAAAAATGTATGGACACAGCACTGCCAGGATTTGGACACTGTCATTCAAATAATACCTTGCATTCAAAGGAATTTTTGTGGTGGGCTCAGGAATGTCACCTAAACAAGGGACTCTCTGTGAGTCAGATTCTAACGACAGATGCCTCAGACATTGCTTGGGGAGCTCATCTAAATGGAAAGTGGATACAAGACAAGTGGCCTGCCAGACTACAGCATCTACATATCAACATGAAAGAGATGTTAGCAGTCCAGTTTGAATTAATGGCTTTCAAGGAGTTACTTCTTCCAGGACAGGTGTTGATTCTAACAGACAACACAACTGTCATGTGGTACATCAACAAACAAGGGGGAACACATTCTTACCCATTGTGCAGGCAAGCAATGATTTTATGGGAGACTGCTCAGCTTGCAACTAACTCTTCAGGCAAGGTTTCTGACAGAACTCCTTAGCAGATGTGTTAAGCAGACTAATCATGGATGAAACTGGATCTTCATGTATTTCAAAAATTGACAGTGTCATGGGGAACTCCAGACATAGATCTGTTCGCTTCTCCACTAAACCACCAGCTGCCAAAGTTTTGCACAAAGAGGTTTCATCACACAGCTTGGAAAGTGGATGCTCTTTCTTTCAGTTGGAAAAATCTTCATGTGTATGCTTTCCACCTCTGCCTCTTCTCCCAAAGGTGCTTCTAAAGGTCAGACAAGACAAGCCAAGGATGATTTTAATAGCTCCAGATTGGCCTCGGCAGCACTGGTACCCATTACTGAGGAGTCTGGTAAGGAAGCCTCCATGGCCTTTACCCTTGATTCCACACCTATTGTCTCACCTGCTCAATGTCAAGCTTCACTCTCTTCATCTAACAGCCTGGCATATTCTGTTTTGAAAGACAGCAGGTCTCAACTTCCTCAACAAGTTTTAAATGTGATTATGGAAGCCAGAAGACCTAGTACAAGGAAAGTGTACGCAGACAAATGGAAGAGGTTTTTATTTTGGAGTGCAGCAAACAATTTGGAGATTTCTGAGCCTAATTTGAGTGTGGCTCTTCAATATCTTACTGAGTTATTGGACAAAGGTTTGTCTTTCTCTTCCATTAAGATTCATGCTGCAGCAATTTCAGCTCACTATGATTGTGACCCACCATTGTTTTCGCATCCTTTGTTCAAGCAATTTCTTAGAGGGGCAAAGAATATAAGACCCCCACGAGAAGCTCCTACTCCTGCTTGGGATCTCAATTTTGTGTTGGAGAAACTTACTCTACAACCTTTTGAGCCTCTCGGCTACTGCTGAATTGAAATACTTGTCATGGAAGACTGTTTTTGTTGGCCATTACTTCTGCAAGAAGGGTTTCTGAGTTGCAGGCCCTTTTCATAAGGACAGGGTATCTTCTAATCCTTCCTTTATGCCTAAGGTGGTTTCTAGTGTGGCTTTAAACCAAACTATTCATTTGCCTACTTTTTATGCAGATCCCCAAAATAAAGGGGAAAAGATTTTGCACACTTTAGATGTACACAGGCAAATTATTTGAGCAGGACTAAGGATTTTAGGCAGTCTCAGCAGTTGTTTGTTTCTTTTGCTTTGAGTTCACAGGGCAAGCCTGTGTCAAAACAAACTATTTCTAGGTGGATTGGGTTTTGCATTGCATTTTGTTATTCCCATCATGGCAAGGAGATTCCAGCTGGGATTAGGCCTCATTCCACTAGGGCTACTGCCACTTCAACAGCATTTCTAAGGGGGGGTGGCAACTAAGGATATTTTGGAGGCAGCTACTTGGAGTTCAGTGCATACTTTCTCTAAGCATTATCACCTTCCTCTCTAAGTCTAGGGCTGGTTTTGCCACAGCTATTTTGCAAGGCATGTTGTCAGTTCCTGCTTCCTTATGATTTGCCAGCCTCCCTTACCTCTGCTTTGGGATTCTAGACTGCAGCAATGTGGAATGAAGAACATAGTACAGTTTTGTACCTACCATAAATGTAGATGTTCGAGGATCCACATTGCTGCAGTCCTCCTTCCCCTCTGTGTTTAGGGGTGGTTGTGTAGGTGAGGTTATATTCTGGTACTTTTGTATATATTGTACATATTTTTGGTGCAGGTATGTTTGGAGTTTTTGGTTTTGGCCTTATCTTTTCAGGGTCTTCTGACATCTGGGGCAAGAAAAGACTGAGGATATGGCCTAATGCGCCCTGACCGGCGTCAGCCTCTATGTTGGTATTGGGACTGGACAGCGGACTACCCAATAGTTAGGACTGCAGCAATGTGGATCCTCGAACATCTACATTTATGGTAGGTACAAAACTGTACTTTTTCCTGTAAGAACCAACTTTTTTCTGAGATAGAACATGACTTCTGATATGGATGTGCCGATTTACATCTCAAGCACTACAGATTCAGCAACAAACTGCTCTTATATATGCTGACTGCAGTTGCCAGATGGTGCTAGGAATTCAGCCTTTTCTGATTGCCTGCAGGCAGCAAAAAGCTACAACCATCACATCCCTAGACTGGATATTGTCTAGACCTCAGCTCCATCTTGATGTCCTAACCATGAAAATTATAATCAAGAGGAGAGACAAAAGACATGTGTTGTTAAGTCTTACACCTTCCTTGAGTCTGTTCACCTTAAATGTTGAGAATTCAGATAAATCTCTTGATTCTGCATTACAGAGACCATGCAACAGTAACCCTGGTACTTTGTTCTGCTGTAGTACCTGTCACAAGTCAGACTGGGGAACACAGCTGTATACCTAGTCCAGGTCAAAAATGCGTACGACAGGACAGGCAAACTCCACTGACTTTTCCAGTAGCTATGCTTTTCTTTTATAGCCACACCCTTCAAGATCGTTAGTAAGATAGTAAGTGCCTTTCACAAACCTTGAAATATTCAGTCTCCTACTGTCATTGTTCTTCCTTTTAATCAGTTATCTTTTAGGAAATAACCTTCTTAAAGCAGGTCTTAAAAGTATTTTCAACATTTTAACCTGGCTTTTGACTTAACTTTTTTCTAGATTTTAATTATTTTTAAATTAGAATGTTAACAAAATAGCCATGTTTGCTTGCCATAAATGTGAACAGGTAATATGTAGTTATGAAATAATGTTTTCTTATTGCATGTATTTTCACATCAGACCTTCTCAGCCTCTAGATCTAGAGCAACTCACTTTAGTTTTTGCAGCTTGAGAATTCTTTAGAGAGTACTTTGATAGAAAATTTTATTTTTTTAACTATAATAAGAAGCAACCCTACCTTCCCAATGTGTCCCCATAGCCACACACAGTTTTGAGCAAAACCTTAACAAAACTTTTAAGGCTTAATGGTTAGCATCATGGGGAATTCAGCTGTTTGTGAGAAAGGAGAATGTTCAACATAATGTCATAATTTCATCTACTTATTTTTGTCTGTCTGCATCTTCAAACTGTTTCAGAGTTACAACCCAAAAGAAATGAGTGGGCAAAATAATGTCACAACAAGCAGACATTGCCTATAATGAGAATTATGGACCAGATCACTTGATCTTTATGTTGTAGACTAAGAGCTCCCGAATGGATTTTTAAGAGCTTGAAACTGCCTCTGGAATTTTTGGGATCCCCAAAACAGGATTTTTTTTTATTATAGCTTAAAATTATCACAGTTGTATTCCAAATGGTAAGTAAAGAAACACTCATAAAATTAATGGTAAGAACATGGAAGTAAAATGCCTGTTATCAGTAATACCTGCCAATGCATTTAATAAAGCAGAATGCAGTAGCATTAAGTAATATGCCTTTATTTTTGTCTCTCTATCTCTTCAAGGAAAAATGACATTTGGACTTGTGATTCTTAACCAGCCTATAGTTCGTGACCAGCTGGAATATTTATGGAGCAAAGGTATTAACAATAAATGTTAAAGTATTGTGAGACTAAAACAAAGCAGAAGATGTGCAAGATTATGTATTCTTGATAGTTTAGTGATGCATGAGCTGTTATGTCAGGTACCCTAAACAGTTGGAAAAATAATTCCAGAAATACTTGTGTATTGTATCCTACTTGAGTATACATGAATGTACTCATAAAGACTTAAAATCATGAGCATTTAGAAGCTTTGTAGCTGAAACACTATATGTCCTCCATTACAGGAGGATTAAAACATCCCACAGTGAAAACTCTAGCTTGGGTGGGTTTTTCTTGCAGTATTTACTGATTGATTTGTCTATGTGACTGTTTTACCCTTTGATGTAGATATTAGTTGGGATAGTTTGCAGGCCCTTAATGTTTATGTGCATCAAGCTTGTTTTTTTAAGCTCTTTGTTTCTAAAGTATATCCAAACAATCCATTTATGCTGTGCTGATAAGGTCACCTAAATGGCCAGAATGTGCATATCGACAGCTAGTGGGGTTTGGCATTATTGTTCTGAATGTACTCATAAAGGTTTAAAAAGTAAACAGCCATGGATATTCAGAAGCCATGTAGCTGAATCACTGTATGTTCATATAGGTTCATTTGCATATATCTCATGAGCCTGCATTACAGGAGTTCTAAGGTATCATACAGTTAAAACAGTGATAATTTGCAAGTGAATGCATCTTTCTAGAACTTTAGACAGAGGTGTCAATATAGCTAATAGCCTGTAATTGGACAGTTCTAATGATTTCCCCCTTTGTGTAGTAGAATGATGTGCGAGATTTTCCAGATTGCTAGTACCTTTTGTTCGGAGTTGGATCTATTTATTAAGATGGATACTGGGTAGGAAATGGCATCAACAGCCAATTTGAAATATTTAACTGGTAGGTTGTCAGCTGCTAGGGTTGTTGGTTTGAGTTTTTTTAGTAGTTTTTTTATAGTGTCTGTTTGTACAGGTTGGAAATTAAAGGTGCTGCTATCTGGACTTACTGTGGGAATTTCTGTAGAGGTGGTGGAACAGTTATTTGTGAGGGCTGGTATGGACTCTGAAATACTTATTAAACTGCATAGCTATAGAGCCTGAGTTGTTAATGGTTGTAGGGGTGTGGGTACTGGTGTTTCCAGGTTGTAGGATTTTATTAATAGCAAACCAAAACTTCTGAGGACTGTTTTGATGTTTAGTTTGAATATCTTGGTAGAGATTAGTCTTATCCTGTTTAATTTGTTTTTTAGCTTTATCTCTAAGCTCTTGATATGCCTGTTTAGACACTTGTGTTTTTTTTTTTTTTGCCACAGATTCCAATCTTTATCTCTCTCTCTTAATAGTGATCTGGTTTCTTTTGTTAACCATGGAGCATAGTTAGCTTTTATTCTTATTTGTTCTGGAGGAGCTAGTCTATTCAGAATGTTCAGGAAAGTTAAGTTGAAGTATTCTATAGCTTCCTCTGGGAGGGGGTGGACTATTCAGTGGTACCCAACTACAGAGTTTAAGGGTGGATATGACATTTTGAGTGGTAAAGTTTTTTTTGTTTTGTTTTTTGTTTTTGTTCCTAATTTCACAATAGCTAGTGAGTTTTGGTGGATTTATTTGCTGCCTAAGTAAAAAAGTTGGAAGATGATCACTGAGTCTGTCAGGAAGACACCCAGCTTGTAAAGACAGAGAAGGTCTGTTTGTTAATATCCAGCATACCTCTCAACTGTATAGATTTTAGCAGAATGTCCAGATTTTTGTCTCATATTTTTGGTCTGTTTTTTTATAAAATTGTGTTTTTCTGGCAAAGTAGTGGCAAATCATTAAAGACTGAAGTTAGAAAATAATGATGGACATTTTAATTGAATGGCACAACCTGTTATTCTACCAACTTTCAAAGTTTGTAAGAGCAATATTTAGAACTTGTCCCTATTTTTGGGTCTTTGTCTCCCTTTTATTTATAAAACAAAAAACAGAGACAAAAAATGGAAAATAGTCTTTTACATTAGCACTTTCGTCAAGTTTAATAACTCAACTTCCTTTTGTCTAAGGAAGTTGAGTTATTAAACTTGACGAAAGTGTTAACTTACTTAAGGACTGTTTTCCAGTTTTTTGCCTCTGTTTTTTGCTTTAAGTAGTAGTTGTTAGTTTATTTATCCCTTTTATTTATGGCTTTGCCAAGAGTTCTTGCTCTCAGAGGTTGAAAGGTATGTTAAGCATGGATTGCTTATTTAATATTTTATCAATTCTAGTGGGGGCTTGTATGATTTGTGTGAAGCCATGGAGGTTTTTGTAATTTGAAGGGTTTTGTGAGTTAAAAGTATTCCAATGTATGTTGAAGTCCCCCATAATAATTGTTTTAAGTGGAAGATAATTTGAGGACCAGTAGAGGATGTGTTCTAGGGTGGAAATGATGTTACTTGGAGGTGTACATATTCCAACTATGTTTAAATATTTTTTTGAGTTGATCTTAAGTTTTGTAAAGATTACTTCTGGATTATTGAAGTTAGGAGTATTTTGTTCTATGATCTTTAGAATAAGGTTGCTTATAAAAAGAATGGCTATTCCCCCTCCTTTTTTGCCCTTTCTATCTGCCGTATACATACTTTAACCTGGAGGTAGAATTTCATTATCATTAATTTCTGATTTTAACCAGGTTTCAGTAATCATAGAGCTATCAGGAGAGTTATGGGTGAGGGTGGCGTGTTTTGTTAATGATACTTCTAATGTTCAAATTTAATAATAGGAAAGATCTGAGAGATGTTTAGTAAACTATGCCTGCCATATTGGAGTATTTGTTGGAATGAGTTGGTGTTGGGACCAGGGTATGGATGGATATCTCTGTTAAGGGTTAACTGTGAGATGATGTGTGATATGGTCTTGAGGAGTTTTCTATGACTGTTATTTTTCAGTGAGACATTGGGACTGTTTTGTTGTGGCAGTATAGTATAGATAATCTGATCAATGTAAGTAATTTTGTAGATTGAGGGTGATATTTTAATATTTAAAGGTTTTATCTGTAGTAGATAGAGGAATGGAGTATTATAGGGAGTTGGTGATCTATTGAGACCAATGTGGTATGAGGTGAGGTTTGCTGTTATTGTTAGGACTATTATTGCAGTAGTATAAATAAGTATTATGTTGATTTATTTAAATGTTAGTGATAGTAATGCTTTTTTGTAAATGCATTGCTGTATTTTAATAGTTGGTAAAGTAATACTAATTGTAAGTATTGCTATTTTGATTAGGCAGGAGACTAGTACTATTTATAAGTAATGCAATTGAGTTTGTTTGGTTGGGTAATAGGGCTTGTGGGAATGGCAAGTTGAAAATAAATGTATGCATACTGGAGGTGGGTGGTTATTGGGGGTAGGGTTGGGGAGCAGAATGAGCATGAGAGCAGCAAGGGTGAACTGAGTGGGTATAGCCAGACTGTTGCATGCACTAAAAGAAAGCAATTACAGCTATCATGGCTTGGTTTAACTCAGTTAAACTTGTTTTCCAATTCAGAAGCACTTTATTTAAAAAGTAAGGATTATTTCACTGGCTGGTGATTAGATCCTTTTAATAACAAAAACAAAAGTTACAGAGTAATTACTGCTTAGCCTTAGAGCATTTTAATAATAACAGTTACAGAGAATTGCTGCTTAGCCAGGGTTTATTTTAGAAAACGTATTTACTATATCTGTTTTTCAGCATTTGGATTACATCAGCATGCTATTTTCTATATGCTCCATGTATTTATGGCTAAATGTAGGTTTTAAGGAGGACCTGTTGTCGGTTTCCCATCTATTCCCTGTTGCAGTGTTACCAGCTTACCATTTTTTTATGTAACGTAGGCAATTTATTATTCAAGGGCAACAGGCATTGAATTTATAGATGACACACTGAAATGTAAAGTTATTCTCTAGTAGCAGCATCTTCATTAGTTCCAGATTTCTTTAATGTGCAGTTATTCAGATGACCTTTACTTCTGCAGTGATTGTGCATATTGACTGTTGTTGGTAGATTGTAATGACAGAAGTTTGAGTAGCCTTTTATCACTCAAATACTCTGAAATGGGCAGTTTTGTCGTCATTAGTTCATAAAATGTTCAAAACTACAAATTTAAAACACACTGTAACAAGTGGTGCTGTATTATATAAGGAGTATAAGGTTTGATTCTAGGCTGGGGTGCCTTCTGTGCGGAGTCTGCTTGTCCTCCCTGCATTCATGTGGGTTTTTGCCGGTTTCCTCCCACTTTACAAAGACATGCATCTGGAGCGTTTCTTCTCGGGCCTTCTCTAAAAATTGACTTCATTCCAAGTCGGACTTTCCCGGTAAACAAACGTTAAATAAATAAATAAACAGCCCACTGCTATAGATTCAGGACATGCTGCAGGAATTCACTCTCTCTCTGCTTGTAGGGAATACCTGTGAGTCACACAGGGTAATGTTGAGACTATTGCTAAGGAAAAGGAAATCTGATTTATCCTGCTTATCTCTCTAATAGAGAGAGAAGTGGTTTAGAAAATGGAAAGATATATATTTTAGCATGAATCTGTGACTATAGGTATGGGTATTACAGGATTTTCCCACAGTTGTTATGCCCATAGGATTATATTTTACTACTATATTATTTAAGAAAGAAATGTTTTACCTTTCTTCAGTAATGTCATTGTAAGATGATGCTTTAATCATATTTTGCCTCCTCTGTTCAGCACTGATTTCCTATACATAGGCATGTCACATACATCCAGTACATCAGTGCAGTGCAAGAGGGGTGACAGAGGTTCATAGGTTCATAGGTTGATACTAGGCTATCTGCCCTAGGGCATTTATAAGCCTAGCCAGAGTGTGTTTGGCTTTCGCCACCCTTTTAGATTAGTTGACTGTGCTTCTGTATAGTAGATCACAGAAGGTAGCCCTTTTAAGGTTAATTTACTGTACTTCTGTCAAGCAGGGACACAGAAGAGATCCCAAGGGTAAACTTACGATCTCCCATCCACTTGTCAAGATTTCTCTTGAAGAGGGTCAGTGAGGGGCTCTGCCTAACATGGATTGGGATTTTGTTCCAGAGTGAGGGGAGCCTCTGGGATATGAATCTGTCCCTCCAGCATGTCCTATTTATTTCTGTGCTGAGGTTCAAGTCCCTGGAGCGTGTATCCCTAAGGGATTTGGATTTCCTGAGGTGAAGCATGTCCATTAATTCTGGGTTGGACATGGCTTTATACGTCCGACACAGATCGCCTCTGAGTAGGCGGTATGCAACTGAGTAGAGCTGAAGTTTCTTTAGCCGAACTGCATAGGGTATCTGTTTGAGCCCCTTGATCCTCCTGGTGAGGTACTTTTGGGGTCTTTCCAGTTGCTGCAGGTGTCGGGTAAGGTATATCCCAAATGGGGCATTGTATTCAATTATGGGTCTGATAAGTGATGAGTTGAGGGGCACAATGACCTATCTTGATCTAGATGTGAACCCTTTTGTGATAAGGAGGGCTATATAGAAGGTCTTTCTGACCACTTTGGCAACGTGATTTTCAAAGGAGAGATTGCTATCTACTTCGGTCCCCAAGTCCCTAATTACTTCTTCCGTACTTAATGGATTACCACCTATGTGGTAATTTGTGGGCACTTTGTTTTTCCCAAAGGGGATGACTATGCACTTTTTGGCATTTAGCTTTAGGCCATGGCTCTGGCACCAGTTATCCGTCCCTGTGAGACCGTTTTGGAGGATGCTTGTGTCAGCCAGAGAGTCGATTACGGCACCCAGTTTGCAGTCATCTGCAAACTTGGTCAGCCATAGTCCACCCGTGTTAGCCTGTACCTCGGAGAAATATATACCGAACAAGAGAGGTCCCAAGACTGAGCCTTGTGGGACGCCACTTGTAACTGGTTTAGAGTCTGACATGGCACCTGCTATTCTGACCATGTGGGTTCTATCCCTGAGCCAGTTTGCAACCCATCTTGTGACATAGGGGTTGATATTTAAGCTGGTGAGCTTATTTATGATGCCCGAGTGGGGTATTGTGTCGAAGGCTTTTTTGAAGAGAGCAGTTTCTCTGTAGTGGTTTATTTACCTCTCTCTGTAATTTTTTAATATATCCATCTTACATCTCAGCTCTTTTGTGCAAGAATTCTGGACAAAACCAAAACTAATGGGAGGGGACAAAGGGCAAAATCAGGGATAGTTTTTAAATATTATTGTGCGTCACTTAAGTTAATAGAACAACATGTTTGGCATCAGCATGCATTCTCTGAACAGGAAGTATGAAAGTTAGTCTCTAATGTACTGACTGAATGATTCTCTATGATTTACCAGAAAATCAAAAAAAAAATAAAATCACAAGGGATCAAGACAAATCAGGGACATTCTGCAAATCTCTAGACAGTTTAGAAGTATGGTTATCAGTAGCATGATTAATCAGGCTGCCGGTAACCATACCTATCAACTGTCCAGAGTTTTGCAAAACAAGCCTGAGTGTTTTTTTTACATTTTGCCTGCACTAGATGAACATAATCTAGTTTAATGTATTGCTGCTCAACAAGACTTCAACGGTTGGAATTTTTTCTTTTGGGATATGGTTGATTTACAATGGGCACGCTGATTGGACTGTCCAGTCAACATGCACATTTTTGAATAACAGTGACACTTTATTGTGCAATTCTGAGTATTTCTTTTTATAAAAGATAATAGCCACTTGGTTTCTGTGGATGTGTTTGATGTGCTTAAACATGTGCATTGTGCCTTTTCACACCCCTCTTTTCTTGAAGGCAAAATATATTCATTTTGTGCTCCCTATTTAAGTGGCCTTTGATGTAGAGGGCACATTATTTTTGTTTCCCTTTTCAGAAGTCTCCTAGTCTAGTCTGTATTTTAAGAATGATGAGGTGTACAGAATGCCACACACCGTTCTACATCAGTTATTCCAACTCTGTAAGTGTAGAATTAATAGCTCTGGTCTCTGTGGCTGATTCCTTTTCCTATGATTATATGGTAGTATTGCTTCAAAAGAAATCTGATTAGATTGTTGGATTATAGAGAAGGAATTGAGTAAGTCAAATGATTTTGTAAGCTTCATTTAGTTCACGTTTACTGTGTGAAAAATGTTTGTCTAGTAGAACACTACTGCTAACTGTTCTATCTATATCTATATATCTATATATTATATAACATTTATATATATATCTATATATATATTCTAAATAGATGTAGGTTTGGCAAGGCTTTTATCAGATTTTTGTTTCACTATGTAAATCATCTTGTAATTTTTATTTTAGTGTGAACCAACTCCAAGACAGCAGCAATAATCCAAGTAAAAGAATTTATTTAACGCTTTCATCTTTCTTGTACACAGACATCTTCAGAATGAATTAAAAACTTTGGTGTCATCATATAAATACACAACTCTAAGTCTTAATTAGTTAACACACAGTAGTCCCCACCCCTGCTACAAAGTTTTAAAACTAGGTTAACTATTAACCTGCTGTCAATAAAAAGCACAGTAACCTTACATACAAATAAAACAGTTACATGACCATTATATTAAATACATGGATTTAAGTTTTAAAAAGGGGGAAATTGTTATTTTATCATTCAAACCAGAAAAAATTGTAGAATTTAAACTGACCGGACATTTCATCTCAGTAAATTCCAAGTGTTCATTTATTGGGCCCTCTTTGTCCCAGGTCTACACGATGTATAATAGAAAACTTGAAAAAATGGTCAGGAAATTCTTGTATATGCCTATATAAAGCATTATTTACATTTTTGTTGGCTATGTCATAACAATGTTGGTAAATTCTCTGTTTGATGGCCCTCTTGGTTTTCCTGACATAGAAGCCATCACAGGCCTGACACAACCCAAGATATACTACCCCTTTAGTGTAACAATAATAGTTTTTCTTTGGTCTAATTTTTCCAAAGTTCCTAATAGTGACACCTTCTGTGTCCAACATGTGTCTGCATTGGGGGGCATCTACCACATTTGTAACTACCTCCAGTCTCATTCAGGGAGTTTGTCCTTTCCAGTAATCCCTTAAAAGACATGTCTTTCTTGTAAACTATCTTCGGTGTCATACCTGAGGTAATAGCTACCCCTGGGACCAGACTAAAAATATCCCAGTACCTATGAATGATGTTGCTGATGTCATAGAAATCGGTATTGTATGGTAATACCATCACTCTTCCAAACCCAGATTTAGTCATTTTGTCCCTGCCTTCCAATAAGTTGAGGTCAGTACTCAACAAGCTGTGATACACACCCTCCCTTCTCTTAAACTTTGCTTCATCCATGATGTTCTTAATAAATACTTCAGGATAACCTCTCTGAACCAACATACCCTGCAGCACTGTACATTCGCTTAAAAAGTCAGCCCAGCCGGATATCATCCTAGCCAATCTGACATATTGACCCTTTACCAGTGCTTTCTTCTGGTGGATGGGGTGCCAGCTGCTGAAATGCAGCCAAGAGTTGGAAAAGTAGGTTTTGTATATAATAAGGATGAAAAACGTTTATGGTAGTAGTCCTTTTTTTAATTGTAACATTTAAATAATTCAGTCTATCCTTGACAACTACCATAGTAAATTTCAAAAAGGTGGTTGTGTTGTTTATGTATTGAAAAAAACTCTTCCAAATTTTCCATCCCATCATTCCAGAATAATACAATATCATCAATAGTGTCCGTACAGTGCCCAGGGTTCTCTGTAAATGGAACCAAGGATATAAAGATTCCCCATTGGGATAACACTATATTTGCAAATTCTGGGGCGCAGCAGGCCCCCATTGCCACCTCTTGTGTTTGCCTAAAAAGTTGCCTCTCAAAGACCAAAAAATTGTTTTCTAACACATAGAGGTTATCCTTAAGTATTTATTAAGAACATCGTGGATGAAGTAAAGTTTAAGAGAAGGGAGGGTGTGTATCACAGCTTGTTGAGTACTGACTTCAACTTATTGGAAGGATGGGACAACATGACTGAACCTGGGTTTGGAAGAGTGATGGTATTACCATACAATACCGACTTCTATGAAATTAGAAACATCATTCATAGGCAATGGGATATTTTTAGTCTGGACCCAGGGTGGCTGCTACCTTAGGTATGACACCGAAGATAGTTTACAAGAAAGAGGTATCTTTTAAGGGATTATTGGAAAGGGCAAACTCCCTGAATGAGACTGGAAGTAGTTACAAATGTGGTAGATGACCCCAGTGCAAACAGATGTTGGACACAGAAGGTGTCACTATTAGGAACTTTGGAAAAATTAGACCAAAGAAAAAATATTATTGTTACTCTAAAGGGGTAGTATATATTGGGTTGTGTCAGGCTTGTGATGGCTTCTATGTCAGGAAAACCAACAGCGCCCATCAAACAGAGAATTTACCAACATTGCTATGACATAGCCAACAAAAATGTAAGTAATGCTTTATGTAGGCATATACAAGAATTTCCTGGCCATGTTTTCAAGTTTTCTGTTCTAGATCATGTAGACCTGGGACAAAGAGAGGGTCCAATAGATGAATACTTGGAATTTATTGAGATGAAATGGCAGGTCAGGTTAAATTCTGCTATTTTTCCTGGTTTGAATGATAAAATAACTTTCCCCCTTTTTAAAACTTAAATCCATGTATTTAATATAATGGCCATGTAACTGTTTTATTTGTATGTAAGGTTACTGTGCTTTTTATTGGCAGCAAGTTAATAGTTAACCTAGTTTTAAAAAGCAGGGGTGGGGACTACTGTGTGTTAACTAATTAAGACTGTGAGTTGTGTATTTATATGATGACACCAAAGTTTTTAATTCATTCTGAAGCAGTCTGTGTACAAGAAAGACGAAAACACTAAATAAATTATTTTACTTGGATTATTGCTGCTGTCTTGGAGTTGGTTCACTCATTTTTGCTGTTTCCTGGTTAGTGCTTTTTGGTGTTTTAATTTTTATTTTAAATAAGAGATTGGGGCACTGGGGGGGCTCCCTGGGATTGATATAAGCATCATAGTTTGAATCTTACTCTGAGCTGTTTCCACCCTTTGTAGAACACTTTGCTGGATTTGTTTCATAATGTGTCCACACTTTGCAGACATTAGCCTTGTCATACTGTAAATGTCCATACTCTGTAGTTTTTGAGGGAAGCTGTCTATAAGAATTACACAACAGAAGGAGCATAATTGTACCTGCCATGCTTGACTGAATGTTTCTGTCAAAACAAGTTTAGGTGGGTGGGTACAATAAAGAGTATATAGTCACCGAAGCAGGCCATGTTGTCTTCATATTATTTTCTTTACTGCATATTATATATCATAATTTGTTAACTGATACTGTTCTTTTTTTCGGCAGCTGTGAACATGTCTATTTGGTAGTTTGCACCACCAGCTCTCTTCAAGACGATGCGTGCTTCAGACATGTTTACAGTAATTTTATCAAAGTTCTACATAGTAGCTCAAAAGGAATCCATTATTTAATTAGCACAAATACCAGAATATAAAAAATGGAGTGTAGGATTAACACAGGTGAATCTTAACACCCTCTGGACAAAGTAACCCTGATGGGAAATAATTAATGTGTCTCTTCCTCTCTACTTACATTGTTTGCTTCTCATTATTTGCTGCTACAGATCAGAAGTATCTGCATCTTGTCTAAGAGTGTATTGTGATTTCCCTAGGCATTCCAAAAAGAGAGCCAAACTTATTTAAGCTGCATTGTATAGTGATATGTGCTTTCTTCTTGTTTAATGATCTAGAATTGTGTAATGACTACTCCAGGGAAAACATGAAAGTGTTAGCAGAATTGCCGTCAGTTATCCTTTTTCATGTTTTAAGCTGGAAAATAGCAAGGTAATAAATGTTTAATTCTATCAAGTACGTTTTATAATGAATTTTGCTGTCTGGAGGCCTGCCAGCTAAATATGCTAGATTTTCTCCAGGTCTTTATCCCTGTGCATAGATAATTAATATGCAGATCATTTGTCATAGATTATGGTTTGAATTCATTTTAAACTAGCAAATGAACAGTCTGTGCTCTTTGAGAGGTGACATCACTGCAGATTTTGCACTGCTGCATATGTATTGTGCAGGCCTAGCAGAATGGACAATGCAGTACGAAACATGTTTAGTCAAATAACTATACCTAGGAAATAAAGTTTGCAATCTAATTGGAGACCATCAGTGTTAAATTAATTAAACCTACATCTTTAATCAAACTGGAATTTGTTTAATTGATAAATGGTATTTAGTGTCTTGCAGTACTTTATTAAAAAGACAAATCATGTGGATTTTATTTTTTTATCACATTTTAAAAAATGATTGGATTTACAAAAATTAGTGTTTTGACCTGATCTATTCTTAGATTAATGTGGTAGCTTCAAGTCTGGAAAGATTATGGATAGATTTTTTTTTCATTTAAGATGGGGGAAACTTTACTAGAAACTAGTTGATGGGTACATCTGTAGCAGCATGGCAATGGACTTAAACTGTGGGGATCTTGTAGGTCTCATATCAGTTAACATTATAACTGCAGTACCGAACACTGATAGTTAGGACTCATTAGATGCAGTCTGTCTAAGTTTCAGCAGAGCTTTCACTACCATGCTATACAGGAACTAGTTAGAGTAAATGGCTTGGGGTGGGATCCAAAATAGTGAGATGGGTAGAGGAACCAACTACTAATGGAGTGTGCCATGCTTCGGTGTCAGTAGCATTTCATGTGTATGTGTTTGCATCACACATTACCCTAAAGTTCTGAGTATGGTGTCTTTGCTAACATCATCAAGATTGAAGTGCAGGTAGGAATGGGGGAACCTCTAGGATGATCAGATTTGGTTAGCAGCATGGGCAGTGGTAGTTGGAGTTTCATGTGAAAATGTACTTATTGTGATATGGTAGATAGGATGTGTGCTCCTAGCATAGACAGAGGAAGATCTGTGTATTAATATCTGTCTCTGACACAACTGTGTTGTGTAATATGAGAAGGTTTCAGTGAATCAACTAAAAAACACTGTGAAAGGAAACCAGGGAAGACCCACTGAAAGATAGTTACACTCACAACACAGCATATTTATATAAAAAATGAATACACCCTAATTAAACAATTAATTAACTTCCGAAAATTACAAACTTGAAATTCTAACTTACTCTAAATTTTAAGAAAGCTTGTTACCTAAAAAGCATTTTATATTAACACTATCATTCAAACCAGGTGGATTGTCCGCATTTAATCTAGTGTAACATTATCTTTTCTGAAGAAGTCCTAGACGAAAGCGGAGATTAAAGGATTTTTTACGCTAAAGCAATTTCAGTGGGTCTTCTCTGGTTTCTTTTCACAGTGTTTTTTAATTGGTTTTAGTTGTTGCACTGTACGCCATTTTAGAGGTTAAGGTTTCAGTGACTCTTTACTAAACCAAGGTACATTGCTTGATTTGTGGATTTTCCAGGTAGTAACTTTTAATTCTTAAGACGGTTTTAAAAGTGGCTGGACAGGAGGGTGAAGTGGATATGGGGGTGGGGTGAGATGAAGAGTGGAATGGTGAATGCATAGAACTAACTTTGACACTTGATGAGACTTGATGCTTATGTTTTATGTTTCTTTCAAGTTATGATTGCACACTGATGTATTTTCACTATGGCTGTAGTGTAATCAGACTGCTACAGATCAGTAAAATCTGTTTAATAAAATATATAAATGAAATGTATTAACAGAAGGCCTAACTGCATATCAGAAACAAAGCACTAATGTTATTTAGTTTATTAAAACAATCTGATTAGATGGGGCACTTAAATAACATCCCTTGTTCTTTTCTTCCAGTACATTTCAGTAAATAAATGTAAATCCTTGATCCTCTGGACACAGTGTTTCATTAAATCAGGAAATAAGTTTAGCACTTAAAGTTATAGCTATGAGCTAAAAAGAACTTGTAGTCCTGGGTTTGATTCCCTTACTTTAAACATGCAGGCAATGAGCAAATTACTTAATCAGATAAATAATCTCATAAGATTACACTGCCTTTTGGACATGGCATCTATATTTTATTGAATTTTTTTTTTCTTTTTTCTGAAATGAGTGCTTAACATTTCATCCTGTTTGACTGTTACAGTTGTGCATCATATTCACACATTCTTACCAGCAGCTTCTCCATATGCTTAGTCTGATGAGTGCAGACTGCTACTACAGTTAAGGAACAATTAAAAGCCAATACATTTGTCATAGTAGAATGCTTGAGCTGGCTATATTAGCCATTGGAAAAGATCAATTAGGAAGTGATATGTTGAATGGGTCAGCTGTCCTCAGTTTTATTCTGTTATTTGTAGAAAAGTGACAGAGCATTACAGAGCATCACAAAGCAATACGTTTCACTCTGCTTAATCTGTAAAAACCCACAGGTATGACAAGCCTGGCAAACACAGAAGACCATAAGGGGTAATGAACTAGTTCAGACGTTATATATGCATATAGACGAGAATGACATGGGGGCTAAATGGACACCGGACACTGCATGGCACAAGCATACCCATGCACACGTTTCAAAGACAAAGCTGTACAGAACATGCTCACAACACAACATGGTACACAGTAATGCCAAACCTGAAAACAAAGCAGTTATTAGCGGATTAAGATTAATTTTATAACCACCCCAACATCACTTTACAGAAAACAGACATCCAACATAAGCAAGTCAGCAGGCAAGATGTGCTACTTGTCATAGCATAAGTGAATCAAAGTTTAAATCAAACAGGGTTCAGTTTAGTACCGGCAAAGGAAGACGTGGCAGCCATGGACCCAGCAGACTACAGCAGAGCAGAGATGGGACGAAACTTTGGATTGTGCTATAACTTCAACTTCAGCTTATTTCCTGAATGTAATATTCACTGACTGTATTATTTGGTTTGTTTTATTACGTTAAGCTTGTTGACTTCTGTATTGTTTATTTGCTGGGAATTTCTTGGTAGGTTTACAGTTTAGATTGTTGTATTGCTGTTGTTTTCAACAGTGTGTGTTCAATTCACAGTGTAGTATCCATTATAGAAGCTAATTGCAGTACCTGAAAATAGGCAAATTTACATTCATATAAAAGTAATCACACTATAATTAACATAAATATTTTAATTTACTTGTATTGCTGTATATCATATAACCTAAGCAACACTACAAATATTATTCACTTCCTGATTTTTTTTTTAAACAAGAAACATGTTTAAAAAACATTGCTTACTACACAGACAATCATACATTTATACAAATGAAAACAAACTACACTGACACAATCCTGGTTGTAAGCATTTTATATCATAGACCATATTGACACACTCCCAATATGCTAATTTACAGCCGCTGGTTTCTAGTTCTTGTTGTGAAAATCACTGTAAGTGATTTAGGCAGATTGATTTTGCAGAGTTTGATGTGATCTGCTTTACTGTTAATATTTGATTAATTTGATCTAATTTATGATTAGTGTTTGGCATTTTTAACTATGTGAACTGAAGAGACAGGCAATCCATTTTTATTTGGTTTACCAGTATGTAAAAAGAGCTAGGTGTGAATTATTGCATTATATGACATTACTCTTGCTTAATGGCAGCATAAGACAATAATTTAGTTTGCAGTTCTAGGAGTATTTGACATTGGGTCACTTCTCCATCCTTAGCTCCCTCCTCACCCTTTATATACCTGTCCAATGATGTTCTGAATGCCTCTGTGTGTTTCTTCTCCATTAGTCATTTCAGTAGTCCTTTCTATGGGTCCACAACCCTCTCTTTGCAAAGTACTTTCAGAGATCCAGGGAATAGTTAGTTGCAACAATGTGGTATCTCTATTCCCTCCTTTCCTTCCTACTCAGAATGACTACTTCATTTCTCTCTGCAATGATGTTGTGCACCAATATTATGTAACCCTTTATAGTCCCAAGTGAGAAGAGTTTTACCCCTTCTAAGTTCTGATTATACTCCTTCCCCTCTATCTCGTGAATATTTTTGACAGCTTCATTCTAGATTCTAGATTCCTTCCAACAGGTTGATATACTTTTCCTTATATGGTCTGCATAACTGTATGCAGTACTCAAAGTGTGGTCTCACCAACAGAATCTATCTGCTGATAATACATCTCAGAATTCTGTTTGGTGTAGCCACAGCCTTTCACTCTGCTTCTGGTAGTCCAGTCCATTCCATATGTGATCAACAGCCCCAGATCCTTTTCCCTGCTCTGTTGCCATAAGGTCCACCCTCCAGCCGATAATTCAGATCTGGATTGTGTAGGCCTAACTTCAGTGATTTGTAGTTTTTTTTTTTTTTTTTTTAATACTCAAATAGCACCTTTCTGCCCACTTGTTAAAGCTTTCTAAAATGTTCCTTATTCCCCACTCATGCTCCTGCATTGGCATCATCAGCAAAGAAGTTTTGTCTCTTGATTTTCACTCAAGCATGGTGTAAACCAACACAGTGAGAATTAATGGACCAAGATCAAGCACCTGCAGTACTCCTTTAGTCACTGTCTTAATTCCTGTCACTGCTCCTCTCATTGTAAGCCACTGTGTGCTAACTACCATTCAACCATGCAAAGATACAGACCATAAAAAATTACAGACATGGATGTTTCATAGCTTGCCTAGATCATCTTACTTTGCAGTGCAAGGAGTTTGAATTGGAACATGAACCAGCTGCCAACAGTAATGCAAAAGGGGAAGGTGGATATTGTTGGTAGTAAATAAACAGGGAACCATGCCAGAGAGTATTGGGACATGGAAGTGCCAGGGTATAGATTGTTCAGGAGTAACAGAGAGGGGAGACATTTGGTGGGGTAGTAACCTATAATGGGAGCCATCAGATGAGAGGTCAGAGATGAGGAAGAAAACCAAACCAGGAATGGAGCAAGGGAGCAACCAGCATCAGAAGCTAGATTAAGTACCATGACAGTTAAGATAGAGGAAAGGGGGGAGCTGCTTGTGTAATACAGTGTACCATACTCCAGACACAACAAGAGATGAAGATAAGAGCCCGCTGGAGAAAATAAAGGTTTGTGGTAGGAGGAGGAGGGTAATACTCACAGGAGAGTTGAATCTGCCAGCAGCAGACTGGAGGATTCTAGGTTCCAGAGTGGAAATAATGGAAGTTAGTTGAGATGTTGGACCATGAGAGGTTCAAACAATTAGTGTAGGATTGTACCACTATGTTTATAATTCCGGATTTGGGATTTAGTCCTAACTAGTGCATATGTCATAGTTTTCCAGAATAAGGCAATATTAACCAGCAGTGATCATGCCACCTTATGGTTTAGTATAGGGTAAGAGCATATCTCTCAAATTCTTAGGGTAAAAATGAGGGACATGGAACAAACCAAAAATAATGGAGGAACAGAGGTCCCCAAATAGTGACAGATTTTTAAAATAATGCACTTAAAAACTTAGTATGTTTTGCATTAACATGCATTTTCTAAAGGATAAGAACTGTGAAACTCAAATGTCTGTCATTATTTAGTGACTGCAGTCCTCAGTGATTTGCCAGCATAGTACAGATTTTATGATGAAGAGGTGAAAATTAAAAGACAAAAATCCGGACATTATGTGAAAATCTGGACATCTGTGGGGTATTGGTAAAAGTAAGAATAAAAAGATAAAGATGATGGCCTGAGATATTAGAAAAGTGGACTATGATGTCCTGGGAAGCCGTTCAAAGATGACTTAAGAGACTGGAAGCTGATAGAGGAAGTAAACAAGCTACTGGAATGGGGCATAGATTGAGTACTTATGGAGCAGGGTGACCAATGATGTGAAGAAAAGGCAAATGGGAAAAGAGAAGATCAGTGTGGCTGCAATGGAATATGAGGCTGTTAAATTACAGATGAAGATAGGTACTACAGGAGGTGGAATGGAGATGATGGGGAGGGGGGCATTACAAGAAGGCTGGTAAAAAAGCACCAAAGATGTGAGGCAAACAAAGATTAATGTTGAAAGGTAAAAGAAAGTTAGAAATGGTCAGGATAGGAAACAAGCCCTTTTCTAATATATATCTGAAGGAAGGAGGTATGGCGTAGTACTGGTCAGGGTGACCAACAGGTGGAGGGTGATCAGAGAAGATTGAGAAAATGGATGGGTACAGAATGAATACTGTGCTTCAGTCTTCATGAAGGAAAGCAGAAAGAGGGTATTATGCTTTCAGAGAGGTAGGACAGATTGGGGAGAACAGTAGACAGACAACATGTTAGAGAGTGAGAGAGAGACAGAGAGGAAAATAGCTGCCCTTAAAGATGATAATACACAAGAAGCAAATGGGTTACCTCCAATAGTTCTCAGAAATCTGCCGTTATCCTGGGAGACCCCCCCCCCCCATAGAGATATTTAACAGATCACTGGCTATTGTAGAAGTTCCAAATAATTAGAAACCAGCAAGCACAGTGATTTTGTACAAAGAAGGGGTTACAGAATAAATTCTGGGATTTAAAGGTATATTAATTTGTCAGTAATAGAAGGCTGGTAGATGTTGTTTTCCTCTAAAAATGCTAAGATGGTAACCTATATGGTTACATGGCCATAAGGAGCTGTCACTCAGATCTCATCCAGTTATACAGGTGGATTGTAGGTGAGCTTTACAGGAAATTAATAAATGTAGTCTACCTAGACTTCAACAGGCCTTTGACACTGTCCCCACAGAAGACTGATAGGAAAGCTTTGGAGTCTGGAAAGTAGAACCAAGCCTGAGCTGTCTGACTGTTGCATGGTTCAGTGGTATGAAACAGTGAGAGGGACAATGTCAGGAATTAGAAAAATGATATGCAGTGTACCACTGAATTCTGTTCTGTTCAGTGTGTTTGTCTCAGCCATATCTGAGGGAACAGAGCACTGGATCAGCCTTGTGCCGATGACACAAAGACAAGTGCAGCAGTGGAGGATGGAAGGAGAGTCTACCAAAGGATACGGAAAAGTTGAACAAGAAAACAGAACTTATACCCCTCGGCATGGGAACTGTATCTTCCATACCCCTGCTATTTATATATGTTAGCTCAGAAATTGCTGTGCCCTTGATTCCCACTGACTTAATACATGTTCCTCCCTGTCACACATTCCACTGCACTATTCTGAGAGTTATGGTCCTCAGAATTTCAAGAGGCACCTTGAAGAATCATAGCAGAGGTGATAAGAGCAAGCAATAAAGGATGCTGTTAGAGTACAATGTTCACCACATACAGATGTTGAGGAAGTAACATATCTCAGAATTTTGATGTATATGGTCCTGTATTTCAGCAGTTGAGTTAGGAAATGCCATGTAACATTACCATAAGAAAAGCAGGAACCCTTGTCACAAAAGGTAAGCCTGTTAAACACAGTTCCAGAAGGTCACTGACATCCTCAAATATTTAACATCTTACAAAGGTATCAGACATAAACTACCTTCTGCAGAACGTCAGAGGAAGTCTTGTGACAGAAACTGAGCAGTTCCAGTATGCATGTCCATCAACCAACAAAGACCCAACCATGCTATAGCACAGTGACAATTTGGAAAGTACAGTCACAATGGAAGAATATCCTGTAATGTCCAACATAAAGTGTACAAGATTCAGATGTAAGACAGATAATGAAAGTAGGCACAGTGGGGTTGTGAATTTGTATGCCTACTATTTTGTAATCTTAGAGTTAGTATATCTTGAGATGCATGGATGAAGAATGTGTATGTGTGCGTGTGGAGGGATGTCCCATTTGTCAGTGGTATTATTTCACTAGAATGGGTTCTCCTAAGAGTATTTTATTTGATTAGACATATACCTCATGTATTATACTTGTATAAATACATGTATATGAATTGTACCATATAGTGGTAAATCTTGTCAAATCATTTTCTTTCGGCTGTTCCTGTTAGCGGTCACCACAGCGGTTCATCTGTTTCCATTTCTTCCTGTCCTCCGCATCTTTCTCTATCACACCAACCACCTGCATGTCTTCTCTCACCACATCTATAAACCTTCTTGGCCTTCCTCTTTTCCTCTTACCTGGCAGCTTCATCCTTAGCATCCTTTTCCCAATATACCGAGCATCCCTCCTCAGCACATGTCCAAGCCAACATAATCTCACCTCTCTGGCTTTGTCTCCAAACCGTCCAACCTGGGCTGATCCTCTAATATACTTATTCCTAATCCTGTCCACCCTTGTCACACCCAGTGCAAATCTTAACATCTTTAACTCTGCCACATCCAGCTCTGACTCCTGCCTTTTTGTCAATGCCACTGTCTCCAACCCATATAAAATAGCTGGTTTCACTACCCTCTTGTAGACCTTTCCTTTCACTCTTACTGGTACTTGTCTGTCACAAATCACTCCTGACACTCTTCTCCATCCTGCCTGTACTCTCTTCTTCACCTCTCTTTCACACTCGCCATTACTGTTGATCCCAAGTATTTAAACTCATCCACCTTCACCAGCTCTACTCCCTGCATCCTCACCATTCCTCTGTCCTCCCTCTCATTCACACACATATATTCTGTCTTAGTCCTGCTGACCTTCATTCCTATCCTCTCTAGAGCACATCTCCACTTCTCCAGGGTCTCCTCAACCTGCTCTCTACTCTCACTACAGATCACAATGTCATCTTCAAATATCATAGTCCATGGGGACTCCTGTCTGATCTCGTCTATCAACCTGTCCATCACCAATGCAAATGTGAAAGGGCTCAGAGCTGATCCTTGATGTAATCCCACCTCCACCTTAAACGCATCCTTCTCTCCCACTGTAGACCTTACCGCTTTCACACTACCCTCGTACATATCCTGTACCACTCTTACATATTTCTCTGCCACTCCCGACTTCCTCATACAATACTACAACTCCTCTCTAGGCACCCTGTCATATGCTTTCTCTAAGTCCACAAAGACACAATGCAACTCCTTCTAACCTTCTCTGTACTTCTCCATCAACACTCACAGAGCAAACAGCACATCTGTAGTGCTCTTTCCTGGCATGAAACCATACTGCTGATCACTAATCATCACCTCCTTTCTTAACCTAGCTTCCACTACTCTTTACCATAAGTTCATGCTGTGACTGATCAGTTTTATCCATCTGTAGTTACTACAGCTCTGCACATCACCCTTATTCTTAAAAATTGGTACCAAAACACTTTTTCTCCACTCCTTAGGCATCCTCTCATTTTCCAAAATTTCATTAAACACTCTGGTTAAAAACTCCACTGCCGTTTCTCCTAAACACCTCCATGCTTCCACAGGTATGTCATCTGGACCAACAGCCTTTCCATCTTGTTAAATAAAGTGTCTAAATAAATGTACGTATTGTAAATAGTGCCGTATTTGTATGTACAGAGTGTAAATAGAGCAGCTGTTGTAGATAAGTGTTTCTTTTAAGCATTTATACTAAATGAAAGTATTTCTTTAAGAACAGAGATGAACCTTTGATGTCCTTCATGTTTCACTGTTGCAGTCATCACATTTGGGATGTCCTTCAAGGATGCATCTGCAGTCATCACATATGGGTTGTCCTGCCTCAGGCAGCCCTTCGGTCGGCCGGATTCCAAAGTCTGGGTCCGGCGTTGGCTGATGTCGCCCTTTCCCCGACGTCAGAGCGCCTGGGGTATAAAAGCGTCAGCCGACGCCATCTTCCTCAGTCTTTCTTGTCAAGTGGTGCCCGAAGCAGAAGCAGTTTGCAAGTGCCGGATGGCCAGCTCCTGTAATTCAGCTACCGAAGACTTCAAAAGCTAAGTACCCCATTGGGGACTTTCTTGCCTCAGCCGATGTCAGATAAAGTTAATAATTGCTTAACTTGTGGGAAACAAATACCTCATAAGGATTTCCAATCTTACTGCCTCCCCTGCCTAGGCCCAGACCACGACGTCTCGGCCTGTTCAGCCTGTGCTTCCTTCAAGCGATGCACTCTTAGACGTCGGGCGGAGTTTGCAGAGGAATTTTTTGGGGCTAGTTTTTCGTACAATATGCCGTCGGAGACTCCGACTTCACCGTTAACAAAGAAACGGAAGGACAAGGACCGACACACGTGGGCCGCGGTTTCGGCTGAAACCACGGCCAGGCCTACTGCGAGTGTCTCGGTCTCGGCTGAAACCGAGTCCTTGGTACTTCCGACCCCCGAAACCGCTCAACCTGCAACCTCGGCCCCGGAGGCCCCTGCTGAGTCGGTTATTGAATTTCCTTCTGAAACTGGTGTTTTGGAAACTTCCGACACCATTCCTCTAGACAAAACTACACCAGCACGTGGTGCAGCCAGGCCTCCTGCATCCATGTCCATAAAGGCTTTCACCAGGGCTAAAGCTGCTAAACACACAAAAGCTATGCCTCCCAGGGTTATTCCTCAGGGACCCACTACAAGTTCACAGATTCTAACTTTAGCAGAGGACCTTATTTCCTTAATTAGGGGCTCTCAACCCCATCCGGACAGGGGCTCTCAACCTCCTCTAGACAAAAAGTCCAGGGTTGAGCCCTCTGATCCCCACTCCTCAGAGGAGGCCTCTGATGGCTCTGCTCTCTCGGACTACCAGCAGGAGGTTTTTTCGGCCTACGAGGATTCTGATGCAGAGGAATCTATCCCCTCGGCCTCCCCTCCTGAAGAAATGTCCTTCGGGGAGACCCTTCACACTATGAGAGAGCATTTCAAATGGCAGGGCCGGGAATTCTCTGATTCCAGGAAAAGATTAAGAACTTTTCTGCATTTACCTCAGCATAGACCTTTGGCTATTGCTCCTGTTTTGAATGTCATTGATGATGTGTACTCTGAGTCTAGCATAACCCCTGACACTCTTCCTCCGGCCCCTGTCAAACCCGATAGGTACTACAGGGTCCCGGACTCGCATCATTTTCTTTACAAGGCCCACTCTGCTGATCCAGAAACTATTTCCCAGGGCCCTAAAGGGTTTGCAGCTGCCACTACAAAAATCCACTCCCTCTGAAAGGGAGTCCAGGGCTTTAGAGAGATGGGGTAAAAAGTGTATACTTCTGCTACTCTTTCTATGAGGGCATTAAATTGTCAATTTCATATGATACAGTACCAAGAGTATTTGTTAGATGAATTGCATAAGAAACTGTCTTCACCTGAACCCCTAGATCGCAAATCACTTCAGGGTCTGGTACATAACTCCCAGCAGGTTAGCAACCATTTTTTGCAGTGTGGTTATGATGCATTGGAAGCTTCATGTAGGTCAGCTATGACAGGTGCAGTCATACGTAGGCATGCTTGGCTGAAGGAACAATCTCTGCCAGACCATGTTAAAGCTAAGCTTCTGGATGCTCCACTGGAGAAGCAAAAGTTATTTGGCTCCACTGCTCAAGAGGTCTTAAAGAAATTTGAGGAAAAGGCAAAATCTGTACAAACAGTTAAAGATTTTCTACAAGTTCAACCACCAAGATTCAGCAGAAATTGGCCTACCAAGAATTGGTCCTTTCCGGACACAGAAAGATTTCAGAGAGGCAAGAACAGGCATGCCAGAGGTAGAGGGCAAGCTAGAGGCTCCTACAGAGGATGTCAATGGCAGCCTCCCATCCAGAGAGGTAGTGCAGGACCTACAACTACTGCACAAGGACAGACTCAATGACTTTGCTTTGACTCCGCCAACCAGGGCTCAATTAGAAGCACCTTTGGGCGGAAAGCTTTCTTTATTCTCAGAAAATTGGCACAGTATTACAAGAGACAAATAGACACTGCAAATAATAGACAAAGGATACAGGTTCCATTTTCACACATTGCCAAAAAGAAAAGGCATCTCAGACCTGCCACCAAATCAAAGGGCAGAGGCTTTGAAACAAATCTCCAACTTAATGCAAATGAAAGCTATAGAAAAGGTTCCTCTTTCAGAACAAGGCCAAGGATTTTATTCCAGACTATTCCTTGTTCCAAGAAAAGAAAATCAATGGAGCGCTATTCTCGACTTGTCCGCACTGAATACTTATCTCATTGTGCCAAAATTCAAAATGCTGACTTTACAGCAACTCCTTCCCATGCTGGGCAAGGGGTCTTGGCTGGTGACTCTAGACCTCAAGGAGGCATACCTGCATGTCCCTATCAGACAAAGTTGCAGAAGACACCTCAGATTTCTTGCAGGTTCAGAGCATTATCAATTCTCAGCATTGCCCTTTGGCTTATCTACTGCGCCCAGAGTATTCACGAAATGCCTGGCATCAGTAATTGCACACTGCAGACTTCAGGGGATTCAAATATACCCATATCTGGACGACTGCCTTATACAAGTGGACAGCCAGCAAACTTTGGTAAAGGACTTGAGTTATGCCATCCACCTACTGCAGGCCTTGGAATATACAGTCAACATTCACAAATCAAGACTTGTTCCATCCCAAAGAATAACTTTTCTGGGTGCAGATCTAGATACAACCACCCAAATGGCTTTTCTCACAGAAGAAAAACAAAGACAACTACCGGATTACTTCAAGAATCTGACAAGACAAACTCAGCTGACTGCAAGGAAAATTCTGCAGGCCCTGGGTTACATGGCATCTTGCATTCTTCTGATTCCACAAGCAAGGCTGCATATGAGGAAACTACAATGGTACCTAAGGAGTTTATGGACTCAGCACAGTCACAGCTTAGAAACTTTGATCCCATTCATTCCATGCCTCCAAAAGGAATTTCTGTGGTGGGCTCAAGCAAGCCTGTCAAACACGGGTCTGCCCTTCAGCAAACCAATAGCCAGCCAAACCATTACAACGGACGCTTCAGACCACGGTTGAGGAGCACACATGGAGGGCAGATGTATTCAAGGACTATGGTCACAAAGGGAGCTACGCATGCACATAAACCAAAAGGAAATGCTGGCAATGATACACGCAATCGAGGCCTTCGAACTCTTTCTGCATCAAGGCCACCTGCTAATAAGGACAGACAACACCACAGTCATGTGGTACATAAACAAGCAAGGAGGCACCCATTCCTACACTCTTTGCAGACTGGCAATGACTCTATGGGAACTTTCCTTGAAACTCAATATAGAGCTGCAATCCCAGTTTGTGCCAGGAAAATACAATATACTGGTGGACAGCTTAAGCAGAAATATCATGGATGCACACGAATGGATGCTGCACCCGGACATCTTCCTACAGATAACACTATCATGGGGAAGGCCGGACATAGATCTTTTTGCCTCCCCCCACAATCATCAGCTGAAGAAATTCTGCTCAAGGACATACCACCCACAAGCATGGAAAGTGGATGCCCTCTCTTTCAGCTGGAGAACTCTAACAGTGTATGCATTTCCACCTCTTCCATTATTGACCAAGGTCTTACTGAAGATCAGGACAGAGCAGCCAAAAGTGATCCTGATAGCTCCGGACTGGCCATGACAGCACTGGTACCCACTGTTAAAGAGCATGTCATGCACGAAACCATGGCCTCTTCCTTAATGGCCACTTCTCCTGACACAACACAATTACAAAACTCTGCATTCCAACCTGAAAACCTTGCAACTAACAGCCTGGAAAATACCTTGACTCCTCCTCAGGATAAGCTATCCAAGAGAGTGAAGGATATCATCATGGAAGCTCGCCGACCTTCCACAAGAAAGGCATATTCAGCAAAATGGAAAAGATTTCACACTTGGAGCACCACAAAGGGCCTAGATGTGACAATGATGAACATGGCACATATCCTGGAATACTTGGCGGAAATGCCCCACAATGGCCTGTCTTACTCTTCCATTAAAATTCATGCTTCAGCAATTTCAGCAGAGTACAATACTGACCCACCTGTCTTTTCTCATCCTCTTCTAAGACAGTTTCTAAGAGGAATTAAAAACATCAATCCTCCAAGGAAACCTCCAGTGCCTACTTGGGACCTTAACTTCGTGTTGGAAAAACTAACTCTGCCTCCCTTTGAACCAGCAGCATCTGCGGAACTACAGTTCCTGTCTTGGAAGACTGCTTTCCTTCTGGCCATAACCTCAGCAAGAAGAGTATCTGAGTTACAGGCCCTCATGGCAGTACAGCCATTTCTTATTTTTCATCAGGACAGTCTCATTGAGAACCAATCCTTCATTTATGCCAAAGGTGGTATCCAGGGTCTCATTAAACCACGCTATTCACCTGCCTACCTTCTTTCCAAATCCACAAAACAAAGGGGAGAAACATCTGCACACCCTGTACATACACAGACAGTTGCGCTACTACTTGGACAGAACTAAACGCTACAGAAAAACTGACCAGCTGTTGGTAGCATATGCTGCTGGTGCACAAGGAAAAGCAATTTCCAAACAGACAATTTCAAAATGGATAGGGAATTGCATTTGTTTTTGTTATTCCTTTCATGGAAAAACTGTGCCAGCTAACATTAGACCTCATTCCATCAGAGCCACAGCCACCTCCACAGCCTTCTTAAGAGGGGTGGCTACCAAGGACATTCTAGAAGCTGCTACATGAAGCTCCGTGCATACATTTTCCAAGCATTACAATTTACCTTTATATTCCAGATCCAGAGCAAGCTTTGCTACGGCAGTCCTGCAGGGCATTTTAGCTACACCATCCTTTACATAGATCCTCCACCCCCAGATTGGCTATGGTATTCTACCCATATGTGATGACTGCAGATGCATCCTTGAAGGACATAGTACAGTTTTGTACCTACCATAAATGTAGATGTCTGATAGGTATGCATCTGCAGTCAGGTTTACCCTCCCTCCTTCCCCTCTGTGGTATTTCTTGGGTACTTATCCCTCTTATAGCTAGCTGGGGTTATCTATTATGGTGTATTTGTTTTATATTACTGTGCATGTTTGGAATTTTTTTGCATTTCTCCAAAATTAGCCTTCCTTAGAGGGCACCTGGCATCTGGGGCAAGAAAAACTGAGGAAGATGGCATCGGCTGATGCTTTTATACCCCAGGCGCTCTGACGTCGGGGAAAGGGCGACATCAGCCGACGCCGGACCCAGACTTTGGAATCTGGCCGACCGAAGGGCTGCCTGAGGCAGGACAACCCATATGTGATGACTGCAGATGCATACCTATCGGACATCTACATTTATGGTAGGTACAAAACTGTACTTTATCCCTGCCAGGGTAGCCCTCAGCCGGCCCGAATACCAGAGGCTTAGTATTTCTGCTTCAGTTGCTGTCATTCCAGGACTGACGTCAGGTCATCAGTAGTATAAAGTAAGGCAGCCAACGCCATTACATCAGTCTTTCTTGCCATGGAGCCCGAAGCAGAAGCAGTTCGCATGAGTGCCGGTTGACCGCTACCTGAGTTTCATCTTCCGAATTGAAGCTGAAGTCTTCTAAAGCTTAGTAACTTGTTAGGGATCCTTTTTTCTTGCACTAACTGATGTCAGAAAAAGTTAACAATTATCTCGCCTGTGGAAAGCAAATACCACACTGAGACTTTCATTCTTCCTGCGTCACTTGCTTATGCCCAGACCACGACGTCCCCTGCTGTCGCTTCTGTGCTTTGTTCAATGCCAGAACTATACTTCGTCGGGCCCTTATTGTGCTAGATATTTTTGTTTACAGTCCTCGAATTCCGATATGGCTTCGGTAAGCCATCTGACAGCAGATCTTCTGAAAAACCGTAAAGATAAAGACAGAGACAGAGACCGCACAGGTCCAAACCTACCGATGACACTTACGTTAAGCAAGTCATCAGTTCTACGATCCTCAGTGAGGTGATTTTGCAGCCCCTGATGCCCGCTTCTGTGGATTTGCAGGCCGCTACCGAGACCCTTTCGGAGTCTGGTATGCCGCAAAACTCTTCTTCGATTAAGGATCCTGCAGTCGTCTCTACCTTGGATGGGTCCAGAGCTGCTGAGCAGGCACCGGCTTCCGAGGAAGTCCTTCGCACTACCGATTCTCGACACAAACTGACGACTTATTTTGTGAAAAGTTCTTTCAAAAACTACAGAGTTTCTTAGGCCCAGGTTATGCACCACACCCAAGAAACCGACGACCCAATTTCAGGCACCTGCTTCCTTGCCTCGGTCTCACGTGCTTAAAATGGCAGAAGCCAAGCTACGCCTTCCAAAAGAAAAGGAGATTTGTCCCCTGTAGTTTTGTCTGAACAGGAGTCCGATGACTCTGATGCATCTGAGTATGAAGACATGCAACCCCTCTCTGCTTATGAGGTTTCTGATGCACAGGATTCCATTCATCCAGTCTCCCCCCCAAAGGATTTTTCCTTTGGGGAAACCCTTCACACCTTAAGGGAGCATTTCTAATGGGAAAGTCAGGACTGCTGTCAGTCTAAAAAGAGACTCAGGGAATTCGTAGATCTTCCACAGCACAGACCCCTGGCCATCCCTCCAGCCCTGGATGTTGTGGAGGATGTTTTCCTGGAATCCAGCTTGACTAGCAACATTCCCTGGAACTGCTCAAACAAAAAAATGTCTTCCTTTCTTGCTTGTTTAGAATCTAAGAAGTTACAAGAGTTAATGCATTCTGCAAGTCAAGTAACTAAACACACCTTGCACTGTGGTTTTGATGCCCTAGAAGCTTCTTGCAGGGCAGCAGTCACCGGTTCTGTCCTTAGAAGGCATGTATGGCTTAAGGAACAGTCCTTGCCAGACCATGTTAAATCTAAGTTGTTGGATGCCCCCTTGCACAAAGACAACTTATTGTCATTAAGGCAGAAGGGGTCTTAAAAAAGATGGAAGAAAAAGCAAAATCTTTGCAGACAGTTAAGGATTTCTTACAGGTACAGCCACCAGGTTCAGCAGCCACTGTCCCTCCATGCACTGGTCCTTACCTTCTCCCACCAGGTCAGTTCAGCCCAGACCCCGGGAAACCAGACCCCACAGACAATAGCCACAGGGAATGCAGAGATCTAAGCAGTGGACTACTTCCACTTCAAAACCAGGGAGTTCTAACCCACCCCCTTATGGTAAGAACTCTTAATGACTCTCCTCCCCCACCCCCTCCCTCTGCCCACCTCCACTTACCCCTAGGAAGAAAACTCTCCTTTCATGCAAACACCTGGGCCACCATTACCAGCGACCTTTGGGTTCTCAACATAGTGTCCCAGGGATACAAATTTTCTTTCCACACCCTTCCAACTCCAAAAGGGTTCCCAGATCTACGTCCAAACCAGTGTGCAGAGGCGTAAAAGCAAGTCCTTTCCCTGCTCCCCATGAGGGCAGTAGAGCAAGTTCCCACACAACTGAAAGGCCAAGGTTTCTACTTCGGACTATTTCTGGTTCCCAGGAAAGAGGGCACCTGGCACCCCATCCTTGATCTATCCATTCTAGACACCTTCCTGGTGATCCCAAAATTCAAAATGCTCACCCTCCAGCAGCGGCTACGCATGCTCTTCAATGATGCTTGGCTAGCCAACCTAGACCTAAAGGAGGCCTACCTCCACATCCCTATCGGGGAATCTTGCAGGAAATATCTCCATTTCAGGGCAGGATCTCAGCACTTTTAGTTTTCTGTGCTTCCCTTTGACTTATGTACTGCTCCCAGAGTTTTCACAAAATGTCGGGGTCAGGCCATTGCCTTTTGCAGACAAAGAAATATCCAGATTTACCCTTAATGCCTAATTCAGGCAGACAGCCAGGAAAGACTGCTCAAGCACCTGGCCTTTGTGAAGTCCCTACTAACCTCTCCCTAGGGTACACAATCAATGAAAAGAAATCCAAACGGGTACCCTCCCAAAGGATTATATTCCTGGGAGCAAGCCCTGGACACAGCATCCCATATGGCATTCCTTACTCCAGAAAAGCAAACCTTTCTGACAGCCTACTTCCCTCAACTAGCCACCAGACCCCAATTATCTGCAAGGAAAATCCTGCAAGCTCTGGGTTTCATGGTATCTTGCATTGTACTACTTCCATATGCCAGACTGCATATGAGGAAACTTCAATGGTACCTAAAAAGCCTTGGTTGTCAACACTCAAGACCTGGAGACTCTTATAGAGGTCTATATCAGAACACCGAAAGTTCATTCTTTCGAATGTTGTTACATCGACCCCTAATCAGCGAATGCTGACAACATCGAACATTCAGAACAGCAAATTTTTTCCTAGGGAAAAAATTTGCTGTTCCAAAACACATACACACAACACAAGCACACCAAACAAACAGCAATCCACACGCATGCACCCTAAATCTTACAGCTAACCCTACACTAAACTGTACAAACACCACTAACTATCCACTTAACCTTAACCCAAACCCTAATCCTAAGGTCCATCTCTATCACACACTCACCACACCCGCACCCTAACTCTCCTAACCCGCCCTAACCCTCACAAACACACAATCGCACACATACCTCCCTTGCGCCCTAACCCTAACTCACCTAACCCACACCCAATTGCACATTTACCTAAACCCGACCCATAACTTTCCACCACAGCGCTGAAAATAGCGAAACTACAGAAACGGACAACTGAATTCTTTCCCTAGGAAAAAATTTGGTTAGCTGTCATTCTGCTATTTTCAGCGTTCGCTGACTAGGGGTCGATGTTAGAACATTCAAAAGAATGAACTTTTGGTGTTCTGATATAGACCCCTCTTGTAGCTATAATATATGCCTCAGAAAATATTTCCTTTGGTGGGCAACAGCATGCTCCCCTCAACAAAGGACTACCTTTCTTACACCCCACGCCACCCAGAACCTCACCACAGATGCATCAGATTATGCCTGGGGGTGCACACCTGGATGGCAGGTGCATACAGGGCCAATGGAGCCCACAGCAAATCCATTTGCACTTCAACCAAACAGAGATGATTGCTTTCCAGCACGCCTTGATAGCTTTCAAGCCCCTTCTCTCCCCAGGAACTCTCCTGATCAAAACAGACAAATGCAACTGTGGTGTGGTATATCAACAAGCAGGGAGTGACACAGTCCTACCCTCTATGCAAGCTGGCCATGAAGCTTTGGTACACAGCCTCTGCCATGCAACTCCACCTGTTAGCAGAATTCCTGCCGGGTTCTCTCAACTCTCTGGTGGACCACTTAAGCAGAAATCTTCTGGACCCACATAAGTGGCAGCTCAGAAGAACGTTTGTCCTAATAACTCAGAAATGGGGCACCCTGAAGGCCGACCTCTTTGCCTCCCGCATCAACCATCAACTCAGCAAGTTCTGCACTAAGGAGCATCATTTCATGGTTTGGAAAGTAGATGCCCTATTCTTCCCCTGGGTCAATCTGTCAGTCTTTGCCTTTCCTCCACTATCTCTCATCCCCATGGTACTGCTCAAAATAAAGGAGAAAAAAACAAGGACAATTCTTATAGCTCCAGGCTGGCCTCGCCAGCACTGGTACCCCTTGCTGCGCAGCCTGTCCCCTCTGCCACCTTGACATCTCCCTCAGATTCCAAACCTCCTGACCCAGAGGGAAGGGGAATTTAATGCATCCCCAATTGCAGACACTCAGTTTGGCAGCTTGGCTTATTCCCTAACCCTCAATCAATCTGCAAACCTCAGCAAACAGGTTCTAGATGTTTTACGTGAGACTAGACGCCCTAGCACTAGGAAGTCTTATGCTGACAAATGGAAAAGTTCTGCACCTGGATTCAGGCTAAGGGAGCCAATACGGCACAGCCCTCCCCCCTTCCCATGCTGGATTACTTAGCTGACCTGCTACACAGTGGACTCTCCTTTTCCTCAATTAAATTCATGCCTCTGCTATCTCTGTTCATTTTCCCACTGAGCAGCCCCTTTTTCTCATACCGTCTGATCAAACAGTTCCTAAGAGGAGCTAGCAACTTGAGGCCACACAGAAGAGCACCAACCCCAGCTTGGGACCTTAACTTTGTGTTGGAAAAGTTCACTCCCCCCCCCTTCGAACCTGCTTCTTCAGGAGAGCTAAAATTACACTCCTGGAAGACCGCTTTCCTTCTGGCCATCACTTCAGCCAGAAGGGTCTCCGAGCTGCAAGCAGTCATGGCTGTGGAGCCCTTCATCATCTTCCATGCTGACAGGGTATCCCTCAGGACTAACCCATCCTTCATGCCTAAGGTGGTGTCCAGTGTGGCTCTTAACCAATCCATTCATTTGGCCACCTTTTTCCCTAACCCACAGAACAAGGGGGAAAGGATCCTGAACTCTCTAGATGTGCACAGACAGCTCAGATGCTATCTAGACATGACTAAATCCTTCAGAAAGTCTGATCAATTGCTAGTTAGCTTTGCTGCTGGGGCAGAATGCAAAGCCATCTCCAAACAAACCATCTCCAAATGGATAGCACACTGCATCCATTTCTGCTACAAACAACATGGAAAGCTTCCCCCCCAAGAGGGGTCAGGACTCACTCCACCAGAGCAGCCTCCACCTTTGCAGCTTTCCTCAGAGGAGTCCACACCAGGGACTTCCTGGAAGCTGCCACCTGGACATCTGTTCATACTTTTACCAAACATTACTACCTGCCTCTCTTCTCCAAATCCAGGGCAGAGTTTGCCTCTGCAGTCTTGCAGGACATCCTAGCCAGCCCCTAGTTTCCTTGACTGCCTCCACCCATTTACTCAGCTTTGGGAATCCATCCAAATGTGATGACTGCAACAGCGAAACATGAAGAACATAGTACAGTTGTGTACACTTACTATAAATGTAGATGTTCAAGTGTATTCACTGGTGCAGTCCTGGTTTCCCTCCCTGCATCCCCCTCTTCTTTCTTCTCTTTCCTTACAAGGGACATATTGGTATTTACTTTCTACTGGTGCGGCTCTTCCACCAGAACCTGGCTCCCACTTGGGGGCTTGTGACAGGTTAGGGCAAGAAAAACTGATGTAATGGCATCCAGCTGCCTTACTTTATACTACTGACGACCTGACATCAGTCCTGGAGCGAAAGCAACTGACGCAGAAATACTAAGCCTCTGGTATTCGGGCCGGCCAAGGTCTACCCTGGCAGGGATATCCCAAATGTGATGACTGCAACAGTGAATACACTTGAACATCTACATTTACGGTAAGTGTACACAACTGTACTTTGTATTTGTCAGAAAAGTGGTGCTGTCACTTTAAAAAGGAATGTTGCTTTAAAAGCAGCGAAAAACTTATATTCGCTATAGCAGGTTTGATTAATGAAACCATTAATGTGGGATAAAAGAAGAGCTAAATAAGGCCATTCTGAGAGTGTCGTTCCTTCTTCTTGGAGGGAGATTTGATGTTTGGAGCAGCTTTGCAAGAATCCAGAAAAGAGACTTACTGAGAAGCTCAGAATACAGAGCTGAAGCTAATTTATTTGGCACCCAGTACAGTTTTCCATTCTGGTGCCCCACCAACTTTAAGGAGGAAGAACAAGAATAAAGGATGTTCATCATGTTTCACTGTTGCAGTCATTACAATTGGGTTATCCTGCTGGCAGGCTACCCGCAGTCGGCCTGAATTCCAAAGTCCTGGTCCAGCGTCGGTTGCTGTCGCCTCCTCCCTGACGTCAGTGCGGCAGGGGTATAAAAGATGCAGCCGACACCATTTTCTTCAGTCTTTCTTGCCGCGCGGTGCCCGAAGCAAAAGCAGTTCGCAAGTGCCGGTCGGCCGACTCCTGAGATTTTCATGTTTGAATTTCAGATCCGAAGTCTTCATTAAAGCTAAGTACCCCATTGGGGAAAAACTTTTTTCTTGCTCCAGACCGATGTCAGAAAAAGTTAATAATTGTATTTCTTGTGGGAAGCAAATACCTCATAAGGATTTCCATTCTTACTGTATTCCTTGCCTAGGCCCTGACTACGACATTGCTAGTTGTTGGCTTTGTGCTAGATTTAACCAACGCACTATTAAGCGTCGGTACGATTTTGCATTTCATTATTTTGGCAGAAGATTTAATTATATAATGCCGTCGGAACAGCCGACTACCGGAATTTATAAAAAGTGCAAAGAAAAGGACAGGCATCCGAGGTCCAAAACCGACGACGAGGCTTCAGCTAGGCCAGCCGTTGGTTCGCCGGTTCTCAGTGAAGCGCTTTTGCAGCCCCTGACGCTCGCTACCTTAGAGCCACAGGCCACTTCTGACTCCCACATGGAGCCGACTAGGCCGCTGGGATACTCAAGGTATTGGACCCTCGGAAACTATTCCCTCAGATGGGTCCGGAGCCGCTGAGCAGGCATCGGCTTCTGAGGGTGTTTTCAGGCCTACACAGTTATATGTAAAAACAACTTCAGCTTCAAAGGCAAAGACTAAAGCACCTCTAAAGACAAAGTAACAAGTACAACATTCACCAGAACAGGCCCCCATGCCTAAAAAACAGATGCTTAAAATGGCCGAAGACCTAATTACTTTGATCAGGGGTTCCCATTCCCCCTCCTGATAAGAGACCTAGGCAAGAGACAGAATATGAATCTTCAGATCAAGTTTCCATTTCCTCTGATTCCTCTTCTGAAACAGGGATACTCTCTTCCTCCTTATGAAGATTCTGATGCTGAAGAATTTATCCCTTCAGCCTCTCCTCCTGAAGATTATTCCTTTGAGGAGACCCTGCATACTATGAGGGAGCATTTTCATTGGGAAAACCAAGATTACTCAAATCTAAGAAAAGGCTCAGAGATTTTCTTTTACTACCTCAGCACAGGCCCCTTGCTATTCCTCCCGTTTTAGACTTTGTAGATGATGTATTTATAGAGTCCAGTCTCACTCCTGACTCTTTACCACCAGCTCCTGTTAAGCCAGACAGATACTACAGGGTTCCTGATTCACATAAATTTATTTATAAAAACCCTGCCGCTGACCCAGAAACTATTTCTGAAGGTCCCAAAGGGGTCAAGGCGTCCACTGCAAAAAAAACCCTATTCCCTCTGATAGGGATTCAAGGGCCCTGGACAGATGGGGGAAAAAGATTTACACTTCTGCTACTTTGGTTGTAAGGGCCTTAAATTGTCAATTTCATGTGCTTAAATATCAACAATATCTTATGTCACTACTAAAACAGAAAATGTTGACAAATTCTGAATGTGCAGAAAACAAAGAAATGCAGGATTTATTGCATGCAGCTGAACAAGTGGGAAAGCATACTTTGCAATGTAGTTTTGATTCTCTGGAGGCCTCCTGCAGGGCCGCTGTTACGGTCTCTGTCAATAGGAGGCATGCTTGGTTAAAGGAACAGAATCTGCCTGATCATGTTAAAGCAAAATTATTAGATGCTCCATTACAGCATGATACCTTATTTGGTGTTAAAGCAGAAGAGGTGTTGAAGAAAATGGAGGACAAAGCTAAATTTATGCAAACAGTCAAGGATTTCTTACAGGTACAACCTCCCAGATTTAGCAGGAACTGGCCTGCAAAGAATTGGTCCTTTCCAGTGTCAGACAGGCCACAAAGAGGCAGATACAGATGGCCCAGAGGCAGATCCCAGCCCCAGGGCTCATACAGGTCTAAACAATGGGGTGCTTCTACCTCCAAAAGTGGAGAAGATAAATCACAGCCATACAGGAAACAGTCTCAATGACTTTCCCCTGCCAGCACCGAGCACTTATCTTTTGGCAGGCCCTTTAGGGGGAAAAGTAGCTTTTTTTCACAAAATTGGCACATGTTCACCCAGGACAAATGGGTCCTGAATATAGTTTCTCAAGGCTACAGGTTCTATTTTCACACCCTGCCAAGGGCAAACGGAATGCCAGACCTGCCACACAATCAATGGGCAGAGGCTCAAAAACAAGTTTCAGTTCTCATGCACATGAGGGCCATTCAGCGAGTGCCACAGCAAGAGCAGGGACTAGGATTTTACCCAAGACTCTTCTTGTTGCCCAGAAAGGACAATGCATGGAGACCGATACTGGACCTGTCTATTCTAAACACATTTCTGGATATTCCGAAATTCAAAATGTTGACTCTGCAGCAACTTCTGCCCATGCTGGGCAAGAAGGCATGGCTTGTGACTTTAGACCTAAAAGAGGCGTACATGCATGTCCCAATCAGACTTTCATGCAGAAGATACCTCAGATTTATAGCTGGCTCAATCCACTTCCAATTCTCTGCACTGCCCTTTGGCTTATCTACTGCTCCCAGGGCCTTCACGAAATGCCTGGCACCAATAATTGCATTTTGCAGACAAAGAGGAATACAAATTTATCCTTACTTGGACAATTGCCTTATTCAAGCAGAGAACAAAGACATTCTACTACAGCATCTGGCATTTGTAAAAAGATTACTAACATGCCTAGGGTACACAGTAAACGAAAAGAAATCAAAACTAGTACCCTCACAAGAGATAATATTCCTGGGTGCAAGCTTAAATACAACTGCCCAGATGGGTTATCTCACGCCAGATAAACAAAGACAATTGACTACGTATTTCAAAATGTTGGCAACAAAGACCCAGTTATCTGCAAGAAAAGCTCTGCAGACTTTGGGCTTCATGGCATCCTGCATACTGCTAATTCCATATGCAAGACTGCATGTGAGGAAACTACAATGGTATCTAAAAAGTGTTTGGACTCAACATTGCCACAGCCTGGAAACAATAATTACCCTCTTTCCCTGCCTGCAATAGGAGTTTCGATGGTGGTCCCAGGCCTGTCACCACAACAAGGGACAGCCTTTCACTTTACCCACAGCCAGGCAGACATTAACAACAGATGCATCAGATTATTCCTGGGGGGCCCATATGGCAGGAAGATGTATTCAGGGCACATGGTCCGCAAGCCAAATGCATCTACATATCAATCAAAAAGATTCTAGCTGTTTAAAATGCCCTGACAGCCTTCAAGGATCTACTTCACCCAGGACAACTATTGATAAAGACGGACAATACTACAGTTATGTGGTACATAAACAAGCAGGGAGGCACACATTCCTACCTCCTCTGCAGACTAGCCATGGCTTTGTGGGACCCAGCATTGACTTACCAAGTACATCTGCAATCACAATACCTGCCAGGAAGGATAAATTCTCTGGCAGACGAACTAAGCAGAAACTTAATGGATCCCCACGAGTGGAAATTGGATCCACAAGTCTTCAGCATGATAACAAGGAAATGAGGATGCCCGGACATAGACCTCTTTGCCTCGCCTCACAACTGCCAACTACAGAAATTCTGCACAAGGACTTATCACAAGCTAGCATGGAAAATGGACGCTCTATCTTTCAGCTGGAAAAACTTAACAGTATATGCCTTTCCCCCACTGCCTCTACTCCCCAATGTACTCCTAAAGGTCAGACAAGAGAAGCCAAAAATTATACTGATTGCCCCAGACTGGCCCCGCCAGCAATGGTACCTAATCCTAATGAGCTTGTCTCAATGCCCAGCCTGGACATTGCCTCAAATTCCTCAATTATTGACTCAACAAAACAGTCAGATCCTGCACAGCCAACTCAGGACCTTAAACTTGGCAGAATGGCGGATAATGTAACCATTCAAAACACGCCTCTGTCTAAAGCAGTGATGGATGTTATTCTGGAGGCCAGGAGGCCTAGCACCAGAAAATCTTATGCAGAAAAATGGAAGAGATTCTGTGCTTGGAACCAGGCACAAGGAATTGACACAATTGTACCAACTATTCCTCAGATTTTACAATACTTAACTGAGATGCTGGACAAAGGCCTATCCTTTTCCTCTATTAAGATTCACGCCTCTGCCATTTCAGCTCACTACAGAACCACCTCTATTCTCTCATCCATTACTAAGGCAGTACCTAAGAGGGGCCAAAAACATAAGACCCCCCAAGGAGAGCACCAATGCCTGCATGGGACCTAAATTATGTCTTGGAAAAACTCACACTGCCTCCTTTTGAACCAGCCTCTACAGCTGATATAAAATTCTTATCTTGGAAAACAGCTTTGCTCCTAGCAATAACCTCTGCAAGACGAGTCTCAGAGTTACAGGCACTGATGGCTGTGGAACCCTTTATCATTTTCCATCAGGACAGGGTTTCTCTGAGGACAAACCCGACATTTATGCCTAAGGTAGTGTCCAGTGTGGCCCTGAATCAAGCAGTTCATTTGCCTACCTTTTATCCAGACCCACAGAATAAGGGTGAGAGACTTCTGCATTCTTTGGACATTCACAGGCAGCTACGTTTCTACTTGGACAGAACCAAAGCTTTCAGAAAAACTGAACTTCTAGTGGCACATAGCAAAAAACACAGCATCAATGGGACCAGACAGTGCCCCGGGCTGCGTCCTACATGAACTCCAAGAAGAGCTAAACCCAAACATAAAACTACTGTTCAATCTCAGCCTTACTACAGGATATGTACCCAAAGAGTGGCATACAGCAACAGTGGTCCCTCTCCACAAAGGTGGTGCCTCAACGGATCCTGGAAACTATCGCCCCATAAGCCTGACTAGCTTCGTCTGCAAAGCTATGGAAAGGATCATCATGGACCTCATAAATAAAGATATTGGGGACCTACAGACACTGGATCCTACCAAGTTCGGCTTTGTTAAGGGCAGATCCTGCCTCTTAAACCTGGTCGATTTCTTTGAAACAGTCACCAAGGCCATTGCCGAGGGGAAGGTGGTCCACACAGCCTACCTGGACCTCACAAAAGCCTTCGATACAATACCCCACTCTGGCATTATAGATAAGCTCACCAGCTTAAATATAAGCCCCTATGTCACTAGATGGGTTGCAAACTGGCTCAAGGACAGAACCCACATGGTTAGAATTGCTGGAGTCATGTCATACTCCAAACCAGTTACAAGTGGCGTCCCACAAGGCTCAGTCCCGGGACCTCTCTTGTTCGGTATATATTTCTCGGAGGTACAGGCCAACATGGAAGGACTGTGGCTGACCAAGTTCGCAGATGACTGCAAACTGGGCGCCATAATCGACTCTCCAGGCAACACAAGCATCCTCCAAAAGGGCCTCATAGAAACAGACAACTGGTGCCAGAGCCATGGCCTCAAGCTAAACGCCAAAAAGTGTATAGTCATCCCCTTTGGCAAAACAAAGTGCACAAATTACCACATAGGTGGTAATCCATTAAGTACAGAAGAAGTAATTGGGGACCTGGGGACCCAAGTTGATAGCAATCTCTCATTTGACAACCACGTGGCCAAAGTGGTTAGAAAAACATTTTATATAGCCTACCTAATCATGAAGGGATTCGCATCTAGATCAGGGGAGGTCATCGTGCTTCTTTACTCATCCCTCATCAGGCCCATAATTGAGTACAATGCCCCTTTTGGGATGTACCTTACCAGACACCTGCAGCAACTGGAAAGACCCCAAAAGTACCTCACCAAGAGGATCAAAGGGCTCAAACAGATGCCATATGCTGCCCGGTTAAAGAAACTCCAGCTCTACTCAGTGGCATACCGCCTGCTCAGAGGCGATCTATGCCTGACGTATAAAGCCATGTTCAACCCGGAATTAAAGGACATGCTGCACCTCAGAAAATCCAAATCCCATCAAGCTACGTGCTCGAGAGACTTGAACCTCAGCACTGAAATAAATAGGACATGCTGGAGGGGCAGATTCATAACCCAGAGGCTCCCTTCACTCTGGAATAAAATCCCAGTCCAGGTTAGGCAGAGTCCCTCATTGACTCTCTTCAAGAGGAATATTGATGAGTGGATGGGAGATCGTAGGTTTACCCCGGGTATCACTTCTGTGTCACTGTTAGACAGAGGCACAGTATACTAACCTCGAAAAAGGGCATAGCAAAATTAATGTAAAATGGGTGGCGAAAGCCAAACACACTCTGGCTAGGCTTATAAATGCCCCAGGGCAGATAGCCTAGTATGAACCTATGAACCTGTATGCTGTAGAATCACAAGGAAAGGCTATCTCAAAGCAGACTATTTCAAAATGGATAGGCCACTGCATTCGTTTCTGCTATTCACAGCATGGCGAATCAGTGCCTAAGGGCATTAGGCCACATTCAGCCAGAGCAGCAGCCACTTCAGCAGCCTTCCTCAGAGGAGTACCAACCAAAGACATCTTAGAGGCTGCAACTTGGAGTTCAGTGCACACTTTTACAAAGCACTATCACTTACCTCTCTACTCTAAATCTAGAGCAGGCTTTGCCACTGCAGTTCTCCAGGGCCTCATTGCCTCTCCTAATCCTATTTAGCCCTAGCCGCCCAACCATAGCTTTGGGATTCAACCCAATTGTAATGACTGCAACAGTGAAACACGATGAACATAGTACAGTTGTGTACCTACCATAAATATAGATGTTTGAGTGTATTCACTGTTGCAGTCCAGGTTACCCACCCACCATCCCCCTTTCCTTTGCTGGGGCTTATCTGTACTTCTCTATTCTATATAACCTATGTAGTGTATTTGCTTGTAGATGAAGGTAGAGTTTTACTTTACTGCATGCATGTTTATTGGCATAAATTAGCCTACCCTTTTGGGGGCACCTGACATCTGGGGCAAGAAAAACTGAAGAAAATGGCATCGGCTGCATCTTTTATATCCCTGCCGCACTGATGTCAGGGAGGAGGTGACAGCAACTGACGCCGGACCAGGACTTTGGAATTCAGGCCGACTGCGGGTAACCTGCCAACAGGATAACCCAATTATAATGACTGCAACAGTGAATACACTCAAACATCTACATTTATGGTAGGTACACGACTGTACTTTCTCTCATCCTTTTATTCTTTCTCCTAACTGATGAAAAAGAAGGTCTTCTGCTGAAACTGTAACAAACCACTTGCTACAAATGTAACAAGTGGCTTAATACATTTACAATAGTACAATGAAGTGGTTCAGCATTCCTATGGTGACCACAAATACAGTATCAGCATTTACTTCTGAATGTCAGTACTGCAATACAATCCCATTAGCAACTGTCAGTCATGCTCCCAGCACCTTATGCCCTAGCTATGCCTCTGCTGACAGAGAGAGAGAGAGAGAAAAAGGTGCATATTGATAAAGGCTTCATCCCAGCTCTACAGAAGTGCACTGAAGATTCCTGCTGTGAAATTTTAAGTCATACATCTTTGTTTTTTGTACAGTCAACTAATTTATTTTTTATGACTAATGCCATATGCACGCAAATGCCCAAACGTATGTGTAATGCATACATATATCTGTGTGTTTATAACATATATAGTATGTGTGTGTATGGACAAGGTATCATACCTATTACAAACCTAGGATGTAGATGTAAGACAGAATGCATGAACGGACGGCAGAGTAATAAACAAGAAACATAGGGAACTGATCTAGACATGGAGAGGTGTAGTCTGTGGCCATGAATTTGGATACATGTGGAGAAAATACAATGAAAGGAGTTAGAGTGGGGTGCCAGCAGGCAGAACATTGATCCCCAAAGAGAGATTACAGTGAAGAGTTTGAGTGAGGTGCTAGCATGCAGACCATTAATCCCCAGAGAGATAATACAATGAAAGACATTAGGGTGGGGTGTCGGCAGGCAGAACATCGATCCCCAAAGAGAGAATACAATGAAAAGAGTTATGGTGGGGTGCCAGCAGGCAGAACATTGATCCCCAGAGAGAGAGAGAGAGAGAATATAATGAAAGAGTTAGGATTGGGTGCTAGCAGGCAGAACAGTGATCCCCTACCTTTTATATATATTTGTTCCTTCTACCCCATTTCCCACCATGGCAATACTTCAAAGCTTTGCCTTAGTCTAAGCATCCATCTTTCACAATGGGATCAGATTATCTTGGACAAGTGGGTGTTGAGCCTTATGCAGTTGGGTACAGATGGAAATGGGCAATCCCTTCTCCCATTAAAAAGAATAAAAATTAAAAAAAAAACATTTTAAATAAAATAAAAAAAGAAAAAATCATTTCCCTCCACATCTTACAAACCAGACATCCTTGTTTCCACCTATTCTAGAGCAGCTATTGGCTCAGGATAAAACAGGTGCACAGTTTCCAAAGCTTATTGGAATCTTCCATGAGCCCAAACCATCATCAGCTTAAACAGTGCTGATGAAAACCAATGGTTCATAGGTTCATAGGCAGGTACTAATCTATTGGCCCAAGGGCCTACGTAAGCCTAGCCAGCAAGGTTCCATAGCTTACGCCACCCAAGAAAGTTATTTTCCTGTGCCACTGTCCACCAGAGACACAGAAGTGATCCCCAGGGTGTATTTCCTATTTCCCATCCACTCATCAAGATTTTTCTTGAAGAGTGCTAATGAAGAACTTTGGTTGACATAGATGGGTAGCTTATTTCAGAGTATAGGAAGTCTCTGGGACAGGAATCTATCCCTCCAGCTTGTCCCGTTTATTGTGGTGCAAGGTTTAGGTCCCTAGAGCGTGTAGCTCAGAGGGATTGGGATTTCTTTAGGTGTAGCATGTCCAACAGCTCTGGGTTTGACATAGCTTTATATGTTAGGCAGAGATCACCTCGGGGTAGGCGAAATGCTACGGAGTAAAGCCCCTTAGAGCTTTCCTGAGACTGATGCAAATTCTTTTTACAGCCTTTTGAGAGTTGTTTATCAAAGTGTTTTTCATTGTTCGAGAGAGTATTTTTCTCTACGCTTTATTTTTGTTTCAGAAATTTATTTTTTTCTAGGAAAAAGTATTTTATTGACTATCGTATGACTTTAGCTACTTTTTACTATAAAGAACAACTTTTTACTTTTGTGGAAAATCCCCCTAAAACTAAGTTATTTTTAATTTATTTCTTCTTGAGTAAAACTTATGAGCCAATGTTGTCTAGTTTCATCTGTTTCAAAACATATGGATTGTCGGATCTGACCTCGGCACCAACTCTGAAGCATCTTCAGATCCAGGCCGCTGACTCCTTCCCTACCCATAATTCCCTGGACTCCACCTTAGCTGCTCAGATCTTGTTAGCTGCCTGAAGTTATCGAATGTATGAAAGAGCTCTCCTCAGACATGTACGATTTCTGGATTTCCAGCTGATTTCCTCCTCCTACCAAGAGATTTTCTCTGTCTATTATAGTGATAGCTTTCTAGTTATAGGGTGACTTTCCAGTCAGGTGTTTTGGCATTTTCTGTAACTGTTAAACTAGCTTAGTTTTTCATCTTCTGATTTCTTGGCCTTTTGGTTAAGGGTGAAGTGCATTATTTAACAAAAAAAAAATAATAAATATATATATACACACACACACACACACACACACACACACACACACACACACACACACACACACACACACACACACACACACACACACACACGGTGTTTTGGCATTTTCTGTAACTGTTAAACTAGCTTAGTTTTTCATCTTCTGATTTCTTGGCCTTTTGGCTAAGGGTGAACTGTATTATTTAACAAAAAAAAAATAATAAATATATATACACACACACACACACACACACACACACACACACACACACACAACTCACACACAACTCACACACACACACACACACACACACACACACACACACACACACACACACACACACAATGCATAAATACACACGTGTGTGTGTGTGTGTGTGTGTGTGTGTGTATATATATATATATATATATATATATATATATATATTAAAACAAAGATAACCAGTATGACCACCATGACAGATAAAGTATAAAACTTTAATAAAAAAATAAAAATAAAAAACGATAACAAAGATAAGTGCTTTCTTAGATCTAAAAACACCATTTCAATTAAAAGGATTTATCTAAAGCAACCAGTCAGCAGTACATCTTCAGCCAATGCCCTTTCGGGGGAGGTTTTATATGTATGTGTGTGTATATGCATATATATATATATATATATATATATATATATATATATATATATATATATATATATTCTATATATATATATTTATCTATATATATATATATATATATGTATATATATGTATATATATATATATATATATATATATGTATATGTATATATTTATATAATGAGTCTGTGCCATATGATCGAATTTTCAGAAACAAAAAAAAAAAAATATTGAAGAGACCATGATCAAGTTTTCGAAAACTTGAACAAAAAAAAAAAAAACCCAGAAAAATCTACCTGTTTTTACATTTTTGCATGGGTGGAAGCTCCCCTGCACTGTCCACACCCCCCTGCAAATTATATATAGCGATTACGAGATCACATCACAATGAGGAAAAGGGTAAATTTGCCTACCTTGATTTTCATTCAAAAGCTTTGCGTTTCTGAAAACTCGATCAACTGATAGGGATCCATAACCCTTATATCCCAGAACCCTTATCTATCTATCTATCTATCTATATATACTGATAGGGATCCATAACCCTTATATCCCAGAACTCTTATCTATATATATATATATATATATATATATATATATATCTATCCCAGAACCCTTTATCTATATATATATATATATATATATATATATATATCCCAGAACCCTTATCTATCTATCTATATATATATATATATATATATATATATATATGTATATATATATATATATATATATATATATACATATACTTATATATATATATATATATATATATATATCTATCTATATATATGTATATATATACATATATAATGTGTCCAGAGACATTTTCACATGAACCGGACCCGAAATGTGTACACAGATCAGAGCCTACAGCTTCTCAGCTCTGCGCTTAGGAAATGATGAGACTTCACTATTCTTCAGGACAGATGGTACTGCAGACCATCATCGATGGCTTCATCTACTCTTATCATTTTGAAGTCTCACAGAGCAGGATGTCAACAGGATAAGGAAGATTTTGAGGATGCAAATCCAGCTTGGGATTGTCCTGGTGCTGTCCCCTGGGAAGGTACCGAACACTGGCCATTCTCCCCCTCTGCTGATTGATTCCATACCAGTGAGTTCTTCTGGTCCGCTGTTATTGGATCTGACTAGACCCAAAGCACCTTTTACAGCAATGGAGTTGTTAACCACGTTGATGTCGCTTGCTTCCCTGCCTGAATCAAAGCATCTGTGCTAATTTCCAGGGAATGAGTTGACACTGAGGTTCTCAGTGTAGTCTCTCTCTCTCTTTGGGCTTCATACCCAGATGAATCAGAGATCATTTTTGGGGGAAGGAGCTATCTGTGCTGAGGAATCCGTTTCATCTTTAGATTGGAGGGGATCCTCATTAACTGTTGTGCCTTTGGCAGGTTCTAAGGAAAAGGCGTCTTTAACCATTTCACCTCCATCCAAGCCCCAATGGGAGTCTGCTTCCTATTCTCATTATCCTGTTAGACACAGGTAGTTTGATTCCAAAGGTTTCCAAGGAGGTCTACTTTGTCACTTCCCAGGCTGATTCATAGCGTTCTGATATTCTCCTAGAAGGACCTCACAGAAAACAGACGTGCAAACTGAAGTACACAGACTCTCTTCCAGAATCCTTCACTGAAGGCACTGACTTAGAGGAAGGGGAGGGTTCCCTCAATCCCTCTCTGAAGGAGTCACCTTTGGTGATGTGTTCAGATTGATGAAGCAGAAAAGGGGTTGGTTTTCCAAGACCTTTCACCTGATGAGTCAGTGTTCTTGGAAGCTTTTGATTCCGGCCCAGCTTTGCTCTGGGTGGTACCACCTGTTGATTGCATCATTGACCTTGTGGCTCAATGGGCATGGAAGGACCCTGATGTGGTGGAACCTGTCCTCAAGAAAGTGGTTCCCATTTTAGCTGCTCCTAAGGACAGGAACCCCTGGACCAAGAGTCCAGTGGATGCTTTGGTGACAGAAGCAGTTACAAGAAAATAACTAATTGAACAGAGTGCATCTGCTCATCCCCAGTAGAGAGTCAAGGACAATGGACAGGTTTGGGAAGCTAGCTTGTGCATCTGTTACTTTTCCACTTCGATTTTTGAATTATTTAGCTCACCTTTCCAGATTCCAGAGACACTTGATCAAAGATCTCACCAAGTCTCTCTCAGGGGTATTTCCCGTGGATGGTCAGAAAACTTTGGACTCCCAACTTTCTCCCCTACAATCCACCTCAAGTGTGGCCATGGGCTTGCTCTCCAACACAGCTGATGGCACAGCCAGAGCAGCAGGCACAGGCATTGCCATGTAGCACCATTTCTGGATGCCTATTTGTGACTTTGCTGAAATCTTTAACTTGGCTTTTGTGAATGCCCGCTATGATTGCTCAGATAAAGACATGCTCATCAGGAGTCAACAGGAGGGTAAGACTCTCTCTGCAGTGGGAGTCCAATTTTAAATCCCCCCAACTCTCTGCAGAGAGAGTCTATTTCTAAACCCCACAAAGACCTTTAGCTAGGAATCGGAGATCAGGGTAGGTGATGTGGTTCCATAAAGTCACACAGAGTTCACACCACAACTCTCCAGGCGATATGCATCCCCATGACAGGGGGTGGGGTGGGAGGTGTAATAATAATGGACATAACCAGGGTTTTCATGGTCCTTTTACTGAGAAAGCCTATCAGCACTCCTGAACAGTTGCCTGACATCTGCACCATGGAGGCATCGCAGATGCCTATCTTTTCATCCTCAAGCCTGGCACTGTGTAATTTCAGATTCATGGATGCTAACGATAATTTCCAGATGCTGTTCACTTCCTTTTTCCCTTCCACCTCAGAAAGTTCCTGATGTTCCAACAAGTCAGTGGTACTCAGCAGCCTGAGAAATTTCAAAGCTGCTAAAAAAGTGTCATACATCCAAGCTGTCCCTCTAGACTCTGGATTCTGACTAGTCTTTTCAAGGTTCTTTTAGTACCAAAGAAGATGGAGGATCTCAGACACCGATCATATTTGGGAACATAATTCCTTGTATTCCAGTAAATTTTCAGTCACTGTCTCTTGAATTGTAACTAACCTTGTTTATAACAAAGAAAATATATTTTTAAAATCAGCACATATAGTAGAGTGCCCATAACATAGAAGGCTGAACAGGAAATGCATCTTGCTAGGTATACAACACTTGTGGTTTAAAGTTGCACAACCCAGCACTTGCTATTTTTCTGTCATATCCCTCCACACTTACATATGGACCATCATTTACAACAATTGCGCTTGGATATTTTCATCCTGTGACACTCACCTGTATCCTCGTTGGAACTGAAGCTCACTAAGTCTTTGTGGTGAATTAGTTGAACGGTTTGATTGGGAGGGTGTGGCAATGAAATTAATTAAGAAAAACAAGTTAAGCTACAAAGTTAGAGACTTCTATTAATATTTTGAATCCAAGTATGGAAAAGGATAGGTTGTTTCCAACTTTTGCTGGAGAGTACTATAGTATTTTTAAAACAGCTGACAAAATTATGTACTCTATTGCATGTATTTTCTTTGTTACAGATAAGGTTAGTTACAATTCAAGAGGTGGTGACTGAAAATGTATTGGAGTGCAAGGAATTATGTTGGCAGATAAGGCTGAATGCCAGTAATGACCCTGGTTTGAATGCCTGTGTGTCTTTAACAAGTGCGTTAAAACAGAGAGCCTTAAAAGTATAGTAGGCTTTGGATTAGATTCTAAAGGTTTTAGATTTTAAATTTTAATTTGCAGTTAATAATGAATGGTTTGGTAAGTGGAATTTATTAAAATGTATAACTAAATATGCTGGTGATTTTTTTAGTTTTAAATCAAGTAATTGTTTTGACTGAATATGTAATCTGATTGGTTGAGGAAGTTTATAAAATAAAGGTAAGAAGTGACTTGTATCTCCTCTGAAGAAGTCCCGTTCAACAGGAAGAACTTACTATTGTACTGTTGTTTAATTTGTAGTTACTAAAAATTGCTTCACTCCATGACTGCCTTTTTATGCTTATTGTGGTTTTTGATTGCATTTATTTGTGTTATTGGTATTCTATTCCTCCTGGGGATTTCAGTTCTGAGTGATTTATTACAACTATTATTTCCTGAACCCACTCCAGTCCTTCCTGTTCTTCTAGCATTGGATGATGTATTTATTACATAGTGTAACTTGCCTGATAGCCAGCCTGCTTCCCCTAAGCAAGCAGATAGATCGTTCCTCAGTTTTTGTATTTGTTTTTTTCCCTTCATTTGGACATAGTCAAGAACAATTGCTACAGTCTTCCCCACAGTCTGAACCTCCTCAAACAGGACAGGGGATGTTTGAAACACATCAACTTTAAACAACTTCATTTAACTGCCTGGATGATAGTCTTTTAAGGACCTATTTTCTGAGAATGTGCAGCAGACATTAAAGGAGGCAAAAAAACCTGCCACTAGGAAATCATAAATTAGCAAATGGAAAAAGATTTTCTAGCTGGTGAGAAGACAAGAACCAAGTCCCCTTTAAGGCTTGTATTTCCCTGGTTATACAATATTTGTGTGAGCTGTTATCCTATAGCCTTTTACTCTTCTATCAAGGCACACTTGTTGGCTATTTCAGCATGTACGCCAATGGATGCTCCCATTTCAATGCATTGTAATGTTAAAGTGCATTTGACAGGGGTGTTACATACCACGTCTCAGAAAACGAATTCTCCTTGGTATCTTAACTTTGCTTAGAATTATTGACTCTTGATTCATTTGAACCAGCTAATCTGGCTGATTTGAGGTTCTTAACATTGAAAACAGTTCTGGAATCCACCCATTTCCTACAAAATGCAGATGAAGCCAAAGACTTTTGCAAGAAGAAGTTATGCATTGTGAGCTCTTATGGTGGGTCAAATGGTTTACCATCAAAATGTCATTTGGACAATGTCCAAATTGGATAACTTCAACAGCATAGTTCAACATTTCATAATATCTAACAAAAAAATGTTGAAGTCACAACAGCGAATGCACACTAGCATTCTCTGTTGCGGATTCAACATTTTGAATGTAGATCTCATTATAGTGTGGATTGGGAAATGTACCCTTTCCCTCACTATAGTGTGATCTCGGAGTTTGTATATATAAGTAGCAGGGGTGTGGGGTGCAGGGGGGCTTACCCCCACAAAACGTTTGTGGCTTATAACGAAGTGTGGTATTTTCGATAAAGTTGATATTCTTGAGTTGTTGGCTTTACTTAGATACCTTGGTCAGTTATGTGCACGATCGAATATTTGATTTCTGACATTTCAGGTCAGAAATATGAACACTCGCACTTGTCAGGTGCTAGATTTTGATAGTAAACTGGGTCACCCTTATCTCATTTTCCACAAAGATGGGGCTTCTTTGAGAACTAATCCTTCATTTATGCCTGGTGTCAGTGTTTACGTTGAGCCAAGCTATCCATCTCCTTCTCCTTTTTTCCCAGAACCTAAAAATGGGGGAGAAATGATTTTTCATACTTTAGGTTACCACAGACAACTCTGATATTATCCCGACAGAACTACAACATTCAGAAAATTTGATCAGTTATTCATTTTTATGGAGGTGAGATAAAAGGACAACATGCGTCAGAGCAACCTGACTGGAAATGGTTGTCTCATGCTATTAACATTCATTATACCCACCTCAGTAAGGAATTCCAGGCAGGGTCAAGGCTTACTCTGCCAGGGCTATGTCTTCATCTGCATTTTTTAGGAAACGGGTGGATTACAGAAGTGTTCTAGAAGCAGCAAACTGGTCCTTTGCACATACATTTGCAAAGCACTACAGACCAGATTGCTTCTGTGGGTCTTGGGCAGGCTTTTCTAGAACTATCCTCCAGGATACCCTGTATCCTCATCCTTTCTACTGTCAGTTAGTATAAGCTATGGTAAGCTACTCAAATAGCTTAGGCTTCTGCAGCAGTGTTCTAAATGTTTAACGTAGTGCAGTTGTGTAAGCTTGCTGTAACAGTAGATGTTCTGATAGGTCAATGTTATAGTAGCTGTCCCCTCCCTCCAGCCCCCTTTCCTGATTTTTTTATCCTGGATATTTTGCTATGGTGTGCATGTATATACCCCTAAGATATATAACTTCATTGAATTGTGTTGCGTTACTTCTTTCTTGCGTAGCATTTTTCCTTTCAAGGCTGTAGGCTTCCTTCTTGGATCAAGAAAGATTTTAAGCTTTTGGTACCCAAACTGCTTTTTATATGGCTCTGCTCAAGCCATTGGGAGTTTTTGCATGTGGATGATGCCCTTAAGCTGTGAAAGATGTCTATTGGTTATATCCTTGGAAGGATGTAACCCTAATAGCCTAGGTAACTGCAACAGTGGTCTTTTAGAACATCTACTCTTACGGTAAGTTTTCTTGTACAACTTTACTTTCCTCTTTTACAGATGTCTGGACTTGGCTGAGAATGTAAACACAGTGGGGAGCAACTGTCGCACTGAAGATGAACTCATTTACTCCAATGGAGCTCAGGAAGTTTGCATCTTCACATTTCAAACAAGTGTTCATATCTCTGGAACTATAAAGAGTATTAAAGTAGTATAAATGGCAAACTCTTCAGCACAAACTGTTTTTGTAGTGGTACTGTTCTTTAGGTTTTAGGTCTTAAACAGAATTTTATATTTCACAGTAAACACAGTAACTATTGCATTTCTAAAATTTTGTAAACCAATAGTCTCCAACCTTTTCTGCACCAAGGACAATTTTCCAAGGACAAGCGATCGTGCTCGCATAATAAAGTGCATAATATTTATTTATTTATTTGGCATTTGTTTACCGGGGAGGCCTGACTGGACTAGAAGTCCATTTTCAGCTGAGACCCTGGGAGAAAATCTCTAAAGTACAATAAAAAGAAAATTGGCAATAATTACAAAAAAAAAAAAGTGTACATTCTGCTTAATAGCATAACATTCTTTCTGCTGTGGTCAAGAGGTACATAAACTTAATGGCAACCTTATTGACTTTCTAAGTTTATAAGAGCAATATTTATAATCTGTCCCTATTATTTGGCTCTGCCCATCATACCTCTTAACTGTACAGATTTTTGCAGAATGTTTTTGGTCTGTTTCTCATAAAATTGTTTTCTGGCAAATCACTGGCAGCTCATTCAGGTTTGAAGTCAGAAAATAATGACAGACCGTTGAGTTTCAGACTTCATACCCTACAAAAATACATGCTAATGCAAACCTTGTATTTCTATATGCTTTCCAAGTTTGTAAGAGCAGTACTTAAGTGTCCCTGTTTTTTGGGCCTTTGCCCCCCCACACCATTATTTTTGGTTTTGTCCAGATTTCTTGCTGTAGAGTTTGAAAGGTATGTATCCGGATTTATTGTGCAAGAGGTTGAGTGGAATGGTTGAGAGGTACGCTAACCTCATTGCTGCTGCTGCCAGGGATCACTCTCACTCTTCTCTCTCTCACACACACACACACACACACACACACACACACACACACACACAGTCTCTTTCGCATTCATGCACACATTCACTCACACAAGATTGTTCTCACTCTCTCTTGATATGACAAACACACACACCTACTCACTCTTCTACTTTCATGCCTGCATTCACTCACACATGCAGATGGAAACATTCACACACTTTTTTCAGTTTCCTTGGCTTTTATTTACACTCTCTAAACAGCAAAAGCGCAGCTTAGTGAGTGTAAAATAACAGCTCGATCAAGCTCACTCACACACTCTCACACACACGCACACACACACACACACACACACACACACACACACACACACACACACACACACACACACACACACATTCTGCTTTCATCCATGCATTCAATCACACACGCAAACATAAACACACTCATGTACATATACACACATTCACTTTTTCGTTTCACTCCTTGCCTGGCGGGCCCAGTACCAAGTGATCCACTGCCCGGTGGTTGGGGACAACTGTGGTAAACAATTTACAATATCTCAACAACCACTCACTTTACACAGATACTGTCAGCAGCATTTTATTAATCTAACTGATAGCTTTTATATGAGGCTAAGGAGTTCTGTCTGTGTTACTTGGTTGTTCAGATATTTAGAAAAATATGAAAATTATATCTATATAAATTAATATCATAAAAACAACAGTTAATATCTACTTACCTACTCTAGGCAGAGGTCAAATATTAATGCAGTTGAGTTTGCTATTGTGTAAAGAACAAGCCAAATATAAAGACAGAGAGGTAACCAAAGCTGCTCAATAATCCATTCATAAAGTGCCTGTAACTGCAACTGGGATATTCTCCAAGAACCAAGCTTAGATTTAAAAGCAAAAGAATTTATTTGATAAAATTGTTATCAATATCAAATTTTATCAAATAAATTCATTTGCTTTTAAATCTAAGCTTGGTTCCTGGAGAATATCCCAGTTGCAGTTACAGGCACTTTATGAATGATGAGCAGCTTTAGCTACCTCTCTGTCTTTATATTTGGCTTGTTCTTTATTGTTTGGTTTCTGAACAGAGGGGGATTTACACCGTTGGATAAGAACTTTTGGTTATTGCTATTGTGTAAACTTTAAGATAAAATCTTTTAAAACCTTGTACAAAGCATGGTTTTGGAATTATTGATACAAATATAAACAAGCAATATTTGATGACTGCAGGCGTCAGTAGGAGTTAACTGCAGATACACCTGGAAGCGTCACTTGGATTTAATGAGCATAGTTTAGGACTTGGTATACAATTTGAACTAGCATATGGAGAGCATTAGAGTATATCTTACTGTATGCATTTGTAGAGCTCTCCAGTTTCATGTAATCACTTTCTATCCATTCCACCTGCATTCCTCAATATACCTGACATACTTCACTAAAAAGACAAGTCTTTCTCATTTAAGTAGCTTCTTTTTCTCCTGGGCTATCATTCCTTAAACATTGCATTCCATTTGCTATTTTTCCAGTAATTCATATTAGTCAATATTTGAATCACTGACTCTCATGTTCCTCTCTCGTCTTCTTAAACATTATCACTTGTCCTTTAGTATGTCTTCTTTTAGTCGTTCTGCTTTGCTAACATATTTCCTGTGAAATAGTAGCATATTTCCATGGTTGTATGAAGTAGTTTTACACCTGTACTTGTGAAGCATATTTTCCATAGTTGTACCTACTCTGTCTCATCTGCAAAATGGATCATTTCCTTCTCGTACTAATGTTACTTTTTCATCAAGACCACATTTTCAAACTAAGCATTTTCTTCTTCTTACATTTAAATATTGCTTGTATTTTGTCTCCCATCTGTTACTCTGTACCATATGGTCATTTTCTTTAAACAGTTATGTTTGAGCAAACCTAAACTATGTTTCTGACTTGTGTACACTTTAATATGTTAAAGTAACACTTCATAAAACCTACTGTATTTACTACTCTTTAATGTCACTGTTAACCAAATTCATTTATTACTGCAGTATGATTCTGAATCACATTGCCTTCACTAGTCTGTACAATAACACTTCAGGCAGTCCCCTGGAACAACAGCAGTGCTTTTTGCTTTCAAAAACCTGCATCTTTGTTGCTCCTGTTTTTAAGCTTTTATATGGACATAATGGAATGTTTCTGCTATTTTTGATATTGTGCACTGTTTCTGATATTGTTCACTCCATAGTATGCCATCTCTTAAGTGTGCATTTGTCTTTTTGTTTTTAGTATTTTGTTTGGTAGCATTATGCATATAATTGTACCTTCTCTCTGTGCTATCTTGGAACTTTTCCACCAAGCCTCTACTTTAAATAAGGATTGTTTAGCTGGGCATTTAAGCCAATGAAAGGGGAAAAATAAATACATAAATATCTTGCTTGAGCTGTTATGTTGCGTCTAAGTCAGTGTGATATTTGCAATATAAGCAGTGCTATTCTGAGTTCTAGCAGTAACGTCTTGGCTTAACTTCTTGTTAGTTGTTGAAACACTAGTAGCATGTGACCTTTCAGCTGATACCTGTATATCCCCTAGAATCTGTGGAGTATGTAGACTAGATTGCCTGATCCTTCTGTGGGGTAGAGAGCTATACCAGAGTCATAATTGTCCCCTTGTATGCAGCTGCACCCTGTTCATTCAGTCTGGTGGACGTAGAGAAGGTACAAAGTTACCTCACAAAGGGAACAGAAGGGCCTCAGTGTTTGTCTTTTAGCCACTGTATCACCTTCATAGAGGAGACCAATGCCTGACATAGAGAGTATTAATTAAAGCAACCTTAAGTAGTTTAAACATTTGCTTAGAATACTTCACTGGTGATCTGAACACAAGAGAACACTCAATGTCACTAAACATTCTCTACATGCATACTGTATATCATTATAGCTTCATTATACAAAGCACCCTACAAATATAATATTGTCTCCTCCCCACCTTCATATAAGACACCAGTGCTTGACATAGAGAGCATTAAAGTACCCTTAAGTAGTTGAAACCTTTGCTTAGAATACTCCACTGGTGACCTGAAGACAAGAGATCACTCAATGCCACTACAAATTCTCATCATGCATACTGTGTATCATTACAGCTTCTTGCCACAAAGCATCTTACAACTATAGTATTACCCTCTCCCCATTTTAAAACTCAGCCCATCAAAACATATGTTCAAAAAGGAAATGCATGACTACATGGGCATCCATAAGCTCCAGTGTAGTCTGGGTGTCAAAATTAGTAACCTCTAGGTCGGAACTTGTTCACTAAAACTGTAAACCTGTACCAGAAGGAAAACTGCAGTGACTGCTGTGTGACTAGGAAGATGAAAAGTGGCAATT